>NC_090615.1:4925548-4954411 GCF_004359215.1 Bremia lactucae | reverse complement strand
CCTAGCACTGTGAACTTCTCTTTACAAGAGAAGTCACTAAAGCTGAAGGCGAGTTCTACCTGAACTCCCTCAGACTTAACGAGCGCGCCGTTCGCTAAACGAACGGTCGCCTCTTCTCGCTTGCCATCCTGGCAAAGCGACTCAAACATCGCCGGTCTCTTTTTAGAGCCGCGAATTTCACAAAATTTTGTGATGCACCCGAATCCACTAGGAGGGTCATCACCTGGTCATAGCCTCTTACTTGAGCGCTATAGACCAGCAGGGTTGAGGTCCGATTTTTTTTTTCTAATGTCGAGACCTCAGGGACTATGCTACCCATTTGTTCCACAACTCTGAACTTAGGGGTAGCTTCAGAGTCCGCGTCAGTAGGGCATCCCGCCCCTACTGCGCTCCTGCATTTCCCGACCCCTCAGTGGTCGATGCAGAACTCATGCGTCTCGCACGGTGGTTCGTGCCATCGCCCTTTGGGTAGGGAGTCCTCTTGCTGGACATCTTTGCCCCAGCAGAGACCCTGGCATATCAGCGAGCCATCATATGGCCGCGCTTGCCGCATTTATAACAAACCACGTCTGCATTGCCCAACTCCATAGGAGTGGCATCTGTCGTCTCGGCCGACGGCTTATACCAAGCTGTCGCCGAGGCACTGCTGTAGGATTGCTCCTCAACTAAGGCAATTTGGATTGCCTCTTCCATCGTCGACGGCACTTTTTCGCGATGGGCCATGCCGTAATCCGTTTATAAACGTGGGCACCTTAATGTGCGCCGGAATCGGACCTACGGTAATGGACGCCGACAGCGAGCGCATCTCTTGCACATACTCTTGCAGAGATCGCTTCACCTGTCGCGCTCCAAAGAAGCGCGCCTGAAGCAACACTTCGTTGTTCGGCGGCTGGTACATGGCGCGAATCTTTTCCTTAAAGATCGCCCATGAGGGGAACGCTTTTCTGTCCGCCATAAGCGCCGAGTAAGCCCACTCTGAGGCCTTACCGCGCAGATGCGACATAGCGTACGACACCATCCGGCTGTCGTCCTCGATGAGCTGGGCGACACCGCATTGCTCCACGGCTAAAAGCCAGTGGACAATCGTGTTCGCCGCAGTTCCATCGAACTGGGCGGGTCCATCCGAATGGGCCTCAGCTGATGCGGGAGAGCATCTCAACAGTCCTGTTGAGAGCCTTGCTCCGAGCCTGCTCATGCCTCAACTCATCCTGAGTCTGAGTGACGGACTCCGCAGCAGCATGGCCCTATGCCTCGAACGCGGCCCTCCGCTGTCCGAGCACGAATGCGTCAAACTGCTCCAACTGAACAACATGTTGCTCAGGCGGACTACCCAGGAGCCTGGCCAGGGCTTGTTCACCAAGTCCTGCGCCATAAGCCCTGCCACCTCCCGATTATGTTCGGAGAGGTGGGGAAAATGAGCCCAATCAATATTGAGGCTCATCCTCACGTACAAACGCAGAGATGCGGTTCGTGGGAAGGATTTCTAGTGCTACCCCATGTAGGCGGGCACGTCGTAATGCGGCCACGCTCTACTTAGCACACACCCTAGCACAGCGAGGAAGCGGTTTCACCTGCTTCTCTTGCGTGCAGTGAGGTAGTTGTGGTGGGCGCGCAAGCGACCTCACCCAACACACTAAGTACTCTGGTCAAGTGTCGTCACGGGAGCGGTAATCCGTCTCCTCGTGCGCACTTACCAAGTAGAAGTAGTTTTCAGACCGATTTATATTTAATAGAATTAAATATAAATACCTATTATTACCAATTAAAATGTCATCTTTATAGATAACACTTAATATGTATTGCGAGCGTATCTTTCTAGATACCTCGCGTAACGGATGACGCTAGCGTCATCAGGATGACGCTGGGCGTCATCCCTCCTAATGTGAATGCACCCATGTGCATCACATACACAAGGGTTGGTCACAAATGTGCACCACACCCGAATGCTGGGTCTAATTACTATAATTTAGTAATTGAACATCCCCTTAAGAACACCAAGTGTACTTAACGGGGACTGTGTAACATTCGGGCAACTTTAAATGTCATGAAAGGCACCCCTTAAATGTTAACTATGACACTACAATTATGGGCTTAGCTGCGACACCTTAATTATGGGCTGGGAGTTTAGTAAAAAGCGGGCTGGAAATTGTTGTGATTTTGAAATTGTTATCCGCGTTGCTCTACACTCCATTCTGTTTTGCCTACGGCAGGTGTTACGGGCACATTTCATTAGTAAATTGGTAAGTACTAGTTGACCTTACACTGATTACAGTGTAGGTTAGGTGCATCGAAACTTCACGAACACAAGGGTACAGAGAAAGTTTTTAAGTAGCTAAGGTCATTGCAAACAAACTCGTTAGAACGGGCTCCCCCTCAATTAGAATAGCCGCAGAAGCTTTGCTATTATCCTTGTCATTCATCGTATGTACGGCCCTCACAGCTTCTGTCTTTCATGTTTCTCGCACTCCCCTCGTACTCTTAATCTTGTATCCATTTGACGCACCCGGTCGATCAGATGTATGCTGACACCGACGGCAGTTTATCCTCTATGGAAGAATATCACATTAGCATCTGTCAAACACACACAGCATTCAACTAAGTATCCATGAAAAACGTACCAGCATTGTCGAAAGCGTCTTTCGCACCAAACGTGGTCCATTTAATAAAGCCCTTTTGAAGCTGTGCACGGCGTTGCTGCTTTACCAGTAGTCAATTTAGTGGCGAGTTTTGGGACTGCGGCAACACACGCACGTCCGCTGACACGCTAGGCACGACAAGTCCTCCACACTTTTCACAAATGAAGTTTAGTACTGATTGTGGAAGCTGTGCGCGCTCGAGCGAGCAAGCTGCATCATAGAGGCACTGCTGCCCAAGTCTTATATCAATTCTTAACATCGTTCGATCTAGAAACGGAGGAGCGTATATCATGTGTCGAATTCGTTGGCAAAAGCGTATGTGCGGAGGTCCAGAGATACGCAAAGCGTTTCTCCAGTTGCCGCGTGTTTTCAGCGCTTGTCCTTGATCTCTGGGAGATGAAGTGGCTCGTGAACTTTCATTTACACGATTCGTGTGATAAATTCATACAGGCACTTAAGAATGGTAAAACCAAATACAATCACGACTTGTTATTTTCACCATTGCTGGGTGGAAATAGCAACTTGTGTGTGGAAATAGCAAGTCCCAAAATTAACTTTGGCATGACTCAGCATCTGTATGCCGAAGTATCATCCTTGATATGCTAATAAAAAAATTCGTTGATCAGATAAAACCACGATGCCACATATCATGGAATTAGGTACTTGAAGGTCTGCAGTCTCGCATTGAAATTAGTCAGAAAGAAGCCCATGCCATGTGTATGATACGTAAGACAAGCTGTATACACAACAAGCAGTTTTTGTATTGCCTTGCGGGGTTTCTGTCCCGGTAGTACATGGTTTATTGATGGCTCCAAAAAATCCTGCCTCTCTCCCTTCACTACCTCACAATGATTGGATGCCCTATTTACCGAAGGAAGCAATTGGAAAAATAATTTAATAGTCCAATTTGTATGTAATTGCGATGTGGCGATCTTCTCCCACGTCTTATGACGGAATTGTGTTTATCTCGGATTTCATTTGAAGACAGTTGTTGAATTTTTCTTTTCCTTATTGGCACCCGTTTAGCCCATATCACCAATCATTCTTCATCAATTGTCTATAGTTACACCATTTTGTGTCACTTGAGTAAACAGACGACAGGTGGGATAGCCAGCCAATTACATTCTGCAACGAATTCCACTTTGGCTTCTTCCGTAGACATCAATTGACATGAAGGTTGCCCAATTTCTTACGCTGGCGTCGGCTTTCACGACTGTGGCACATGCATACGCGGCTTCCGATACCCCTAATGCGCTTATCCGCTCTTTTGGTACCAAGGAACCCCACGTGTATGACAAGAGGCGCATGCTTACACGGTCTGAGTCGAGCAGCAACATTCGCCTTCGACGTTTGTCATTGGCAGAATTGGATTTGGCGGAGAAAAATGTTCTTCAGGACCAGGAGGCTATAAAAACGGCGAAGCATCTGGAGAACGAAGCTTTGAAAAAGCTAAAAAAAGATGTGATGTCAAATAACGACAAAGACCTTGACAAGGACATCGCAGCTAAGTTGGCTGCTGAGGAGGTCGAAGAGGAGGCTGAAGAGGTAGAAAAGATGGACGAGGAAATTGAGGAGAATGAGGTGGAGAAGGAGCTTGAGAGTTTGTTTGACTCCGTCGACGAGGACAGCGAGGACAAGAAGGACGAGACCAAGAAGGAGAAGGACGATGCGACTCCAAAGAAAAAAACAACTCCCAAGTCTTCGACCTCTAAAAAGGAGCAGGGTAGTAAAGAAATCCAGGACAGTGATGACGATTCTGAAGAGGAAGAAGTTGCTCGTCGTCGACACCGTCTACTTCTCGCGTTGGTGGATTTAAAAGTGACTGAAGATGCTATTCGGAAGGACAAAAAACTGGAAAAGGAAGCAAAAAAAGTAGAAAATGAAGCTTTAGAAAAGCTTAAAGCCGATATAATGGCTAGCAACGAGAAGGACATTGACGAGGATATGGTTGTTAAGATGGTTGCTGAAGAGGTAGAAGAGGAAGCCGAAGAGGCTGAAAAGACCGACGAAGATAATGCAGAGACTCAGGTGGAGCACGATCTGGAGACATTGCTTGAAGTCGAAGATGACGACGATAGCGTTGACGAAGAGACTGAGTCGTCGACCTCTAAGGTAAAACAAGTCGCTGAGGAAAAGACGGATGAAAGTGACGATGAAGACGAGGAAGAAGGCGGTCGTATTCGTTTCCGTCGACGTCTGACGCAGGAGGAGTTGAAGCTGGCTGAGCAAAATATTCGGGACGATAAGAAGTTGAAGAAGGAGGCGAAAATATTAGCAGCTGAAGCCAAGAAACTGCTGCAAATTGATGCAACGGGTAGCAACGATGAAGCCATTGATGATGATATTGCAATTAAGTTAGTTGCTAAGGAAATGGAAGTGAAGGCTAAAGAGGCAGAAGAGTTGGACAAAGGCATAGCAGAGTATCAGATGGAGAATGAGCTGGAGGAATTGTATGACGCTGAAAACGACGATGTCAGTGATGACAGCGAGACAAAAGGTTCAAAAGATAGTCTGAAACAAACAAAGATAACCTCGGATGTAGCAGTTTCGAAGAAAAAAGTGCCGACTCACACGGATGAAGTCCAGGAGAAGGATGACGATGACGATGAAGATGAAGATGAGGAAGAGGATGAGGATGATGAAGCTCGACGTCATCTTCGACGACTGTCGGTGGTTGACGAAGCAGATGTTGAGAAGGAAATTGGAGAGGCTGAGGCAGCGATGAAGGTGGCAGAGGGTGAGGATGCCAAAGCTTCTGTAGAATTAGTAGAAGCATTGAAGGACAGTGACGAATCAGAAATTGAAGATGCTATCAAAGCCGAGTTGGCTGCTAAGGAAGAAAAAGCGGAGGCTGAAATTGAGGAGGAAATTGGCGAAGATCTGGAGTTGCTTGACTTAGAGAAGGAGTTGGAAGTTGGTGATGCAGAAGACGGTGAGGCTGAAGAAGAGGAGGAGGAGGATACTTCTGATAAGGCGGCAAAAAAACCAGCAAAGTCATCGAAGAAGTCTAAGGCAGCAGGGGAGAGTGATAAAAAAGGAAAAGAACAATCTTCCTCGGATAAAAAAACATCGAAGACTTCTAAACAGTCGCAGACTGGGGATTCGTCCGACCAGGGGACGAAAAGCGAGGATGAAGCAGAGGTCCCATCGAAGAAGATTTCGAAAAAGGCAAAGACGGAGGAAGTTCCGGATGAGGAAGATGACACTGTTCCGGCAAAGAAGCTGAAAAAGTCGTCAAAAACGGTCCAAGTCGAGGAGGATGACGATTCTGATGATGACGGGAATTAGTGGCAGTGTAATTCGAACTTTACGAATTTACTTTTTATCTTCTTTTGAAAGTCGGTGTGTGTAGACGCTATAACGTATACAACAGTTAGAACTAATTCACATATACATAGCTGGCGTTTTCGTCCTTCTTCTTGCAAATTTTACTTTCGGCCGGTTGCATCGAGCAGAAAAGCAGGTTCAAAGGCTTTCGAACTAATTGTGAATACCCAGTCCTCGGAACAAGTAAGACGGAGTTTCGGGGAATAATTTCAATATCTCGAAGAATCTCTAAGTTTGTGAAGGATAATTATGTATGCCGGAACTAGGTCGAACAGTATTAGTCGACCCAAAAAAGGAGCGCGAGCCCTAAAGGCTACTTTAGGGCTCGCGCTCCTTTTAAAGGCTACTTTAGGGCTCGCGCTCCTTTTTTGGGTCGACTAATGTTAAATACGTAACTGCAGCACGGCCATTGTCCGGTAGACGTAACTGCAGCACGGCCATTGTCCGGAGACCAAAAGACCAATTGAACGCGTCGACGGAAGCTGCGACTCCAGCTCATTGCCGAGCGCCATAGTTTGACATGAGGATCCCTTCACACCGAATAGCACCTGTCATTGTTGCATCTTCAAGTTCTTCAACTCACTTGCTGAAAATAGTGTTAGTGCGCCAAAACTTTAGGCTTAATTAATAAAGTTTTATTTTTTATTTGTAGAATTGGTATTTATGCGCCAAAACTTCCTCAACAAACCCAAAGCCAGCAGGCATTGAATACCGTTTACAGCGAAGACTGTAGCGCTGGTAATTCGCGACGCACGTAGGCTGGGCTGAATGACATAAAATATTAAATCCTTCAATATATCAGGTAAAGTAATTCGTAAAGCTCGAGGTACCTAATATCAGTGAGCGTTGCAGTACCGGAGAAAAGCATGGTATGTTTCAGTTCATCGTTGATGATGCGAAGAACGTTCGAAACACCTGCCTCGCCCTAGTGACATAGTATGAGGTCCAAGTAAAATTAGTATTGAAAATTGTGAACGTACACTGTGGGCCAGACCAAACAGGACTGGACGACCAACAAAGACAGCACGAGCGCCCAGCGCCAGAGCTTTAAAGACATCTGTACCGCGACGAATGCCACCATCTAGGTATACTTCGGCGCGACTGTTGACTGCTTTAACAATGGCAGGCAGCGCATCAATGGTCGCAGCCACGCCATCGAGCTGTCTGGCACCGTGGTTAGACACTAGAATACCTTCACAGCCCAATTCCACTGCGATCTTTGCATCTTCAGGGCTGAGAATGCCTTTAACGACAATGGGCAATGAAGTAATGCTTTTAAGCCACTTGACGTCATTCCAGTTAAGTGTGAGGTCAAAGAGCTCACTGACGTAGTGAGCGAGCCCGGAGTCTTTAAGACTTTTAATACCATGTTCGTGCTCACCACCCACTTGAGAAAAGTTAGCCGTAGTAAGGTGGTCAGGAAGGCTAAAGTGGTTTCGTACGTCTGCCTCGCGATGGCCCAGCATGGGCGTGTCGACCGTTAGCACAATGGCCTTGTAGCCAGCACATTCAGCACGCTGGACAAGACTGCGCGTAAGTTCGCGGTCTTTAAACACATATAGTTGAAACCAGCGCAACGCGTGCGGATTGGCGCGGCTATTAGCTTTGCCTACAGCCTCAAGGGTGGTGGTGGAGATGGTACTGAGAATATAGCAGGTATCGGCCTTAGCCGTGGCTGTCGAGCTGGCGATCTCACCATCCGGGTGAGCCATGCGGTGCATGGCCGTGGGCGCAACACAGACTGGAGAGCTGACGTGGTGGCCTAACAATGTTGTAGTAATGTCCATATTGGACACATCGCGAAGCACGCGAGGATGCAATACTAGCCGCTTAAAAGCCTCACGATTCTCCTTGAGCGTCACCATATCATCTGCGCCCGAAGCGTAATAGTCAAAGGCATTCTTAGGCAGGTATTCCTTTGCGTATTCCTCGAACTCGAGCAAGTTTAGCGGCGTACCATCGCTACCAGGCACAATCTTAACCATAATTACTTTGCTTGAAGTCTACAAGTGCGTTACGACACCTACTCGGCTTTGGCTAAGATATTCTACAGCTCATCTTTTTTAATCTGATTTTTCTTTTAGTTTTTTTGATTCTGATTTTTAATTCTAGCTTAGTCTATCTGTGCTTAACGTAAGGACAATATATTTCCGTAAATTCTCGATTAGAGACAATATTGAAGGCCATAATAATCATTTTAATTTTTAAGATCTTACGCATATCATCTCAGGGACTAAAACGGCCTACACTGCTTTATAAAGGGGTATGCGTATAGATTTTGTGCCACAATTTGGCTACACATGCTGTCACTTCGAATTTTGTCGGGTGGTCTCTGCAACCTTAACTTACCATAATGTTTGGTAACGAGTCCTTTTGACTTGTAAATGTTAAATTTCGTTCGAGCACCGACAACTTGTCAGTCGCCAAAATCCTGCGACGGTCCCGTTAGAAGTCTTTGTACTTCTTATCCTTGGCTACACGGCTAACATGGCGCGTCTAGCATAAAGCTAGACGTGTCAAAGCGAAGAGTACTCTCTAGGTAATACATTAACGAATACATCATCCACCGGTAGGGACATGTTGTTTCTTGGTCCTCAGTCAGCGTGACTTGGGCTCGTAATCACATTAGACGTAATACAAGGAGTAGTGCGTTCCATGCAAGCTACCAACTTTATTATTAAGAAAACATATCTTGACACATAGTATTTGAAAGAGACTGTAAAGCTAAGCCCGTAAGACCTTATCACGTTTGGCAACCCATTGACAAAATAAATATTGTAGCGGAGCTACCTTGCTCCGCAAAACAGAGGAAGACTTATTGACTCAAAATGTCACTAAGCTCTATAGAATTCACAGGTATAATAACTCAATGAGTCGCACAAGCTAATAAAGCTTAGTGAACCCTACTTCAATAAATTTTTAAACCAAGTTGCAGCTAGTGCCCGATAGTATGTGCCTTAAAAAGGCTTCTGTCTTTCACAGATCAATGCGCAAGCCTGATGAAGGCACTCGGCGCTTTAAGATCAAAAGGGGAACTGATCTTTATTGACTTATTTAAATCAAAACCTTACCCTAGCTAAAATTAAAATAGGTTTCGGGCGCCAGATTTGTATTTGTCGGCGTGTAGACGAGTCTCGCTGGGCTCCAAATCCGTTCCTAGAACGTGGTACCGCGGACGTTTTAGCTAGATTGCACCGGACGCCGGTCCCCAAGTCCAATATCATCCCGAATCCACTCGAGGAAGAGCAAGATCGGGCAATCCTCATAGAAGTTTAACCTCGTCGTCGAGCTGCAGATCTAGCGAAAGCAAAGTCTCATGGTGAATACCGATTTACTCCACTTAGTGTATAAGGGTGTCTCAAAGAGATTAAGGGTCGCAGCTTAACCATTTGGACCTCCGGATCAAAGGCGAAAATGTCGGAGGAAATCGCTGCTCGCGAAGCTCTTCATAAGCGATGCCTTACGCCGAAGGTAATGACACTAGGTCAGTATCTGACGCGTTTGTGTGATCAGGCCCGTTGTGCTTCGTAGACCTCAATGAGGTAAATTCCGAACGTTCTGTATCCAAACGAATTAAAAAGCGAAAACGACGCTTCATTGAGAACTGGGTCCATCCAGCGCGCCGCCTCCGCAACATCTGGTGTATATAAGAGTCTGAAGATGTACTTGGCTGATGTTCGTTTCGAATGGAAGCTTCGTTTCGATTTCAACAAGCTTAAGGCCAAAGGCCAGTTATGTTCGGAGTTTATGCCACACAACGAGGATACCTCAAATTCCCAAGAGTTTTCAGAAGATGGGTATCCAAGCCACTTCACGAGATACTGGTATTGGCCCTTACGACGTCGTCGTTTCAGAAAATTTTCCACGTGAAACTGAAAGTTCCCTCGCCCATCAAGCAGCGCGGGATGCTCGCAGTGGTGAAATCTGCGTTAAATAACGCTGTCCTGGACTCTACAGTCTACACTCCGTTATGTCAACGGTCCGACCCACCTACGCGTTCCCTTAACGCTTCCACTACGTAGCTCAGGGCTTGATGGGGGAGAATTAGCCGTTAGGTTTGCTGATATTAGCCCTACTACCGTTCGGAATCAAGTAAGCGAGTTTCTCGCGAAGCGATTTAGTGCCTTAAGACATGTACGTGACACTATGGCTGATAGTCAAGACAAACAGAAAGAACAAGCAGATACCAAAGGCAGAAGCTGTATTAATTATTATGCGGTCGGATACCGAGTTTTGTTATACGTTAGAATTCAACCTGCCAACTTGGTTGCTGCGGTCTTCAAGAGCAAATTGCGCTCGCGCCTTAATAGACCATTTACAATTACTGCCAAGAAGGGCTTATCTTTTACGCTAAGCCTTCTTAGCAAGCTGCGTACCTACCCAGTGTTCTCCAAGTCGGCTTGCTTAAGCCCTATTGGAACCCTTCCCACGTGGACTTGGAGGCGCTTGCGCCGAAAAAGACGGCCGTGCCGAAGATAGCTGCATCCTCATCAGGATGTTCAGCTGACCATCTAGACAAGGTTGCTCACGTTCCAGCATTGAAAGACGGTTTTGTACCGCCTCAAAAGAGCCCTCAACCCGAGAAGGCCCTCGCGAAGAAGTTGCACCTCGTGCTTTAGAGCCTCAAATGGTTTCGCCGAGATTTCGGCCCCCTCATTGAGCGCCAGCGCTTTGATGTCAATATCCTACTGCTGACAGATGTTGGCTCGCATGGGTTGGGACTTTCGCTTGTCACACACATTTTCTTGATGGACGAAATTTGGGATATGTCGCTTGAACAGCAAGCAATTTGAAGGCTATGAATCAATCTCCCATCTCTCTGTGGACATGTCCAGTCTGGTGCCAAGCAATCCGAAAATCGATTTCGAGAATTTTATTCGTGAAACGGGGGTCTATCAATGGTATCCGGGCAGCCGGTAAATGAGCTATTTTGCTCAATCGGTGAGCAAAAAACACTATGCCGGTATTACCAGCCGATTTTTTTGGTAGTCTTTTCGCTACCGAAATGACCACCTCGGACAGTATCGTGCGCCTCATAGAGGATTCGATACTTGAAATGCACATCATGAGGATCAGTGATGCGCAGAGTATTCGCAGAATCCGTGCAATAAAGCAACAGGTCGTTATCAATAGAAACTCGGCGTAACCTTGCACGCAAACGTGCCGACAATTTAAAGCCTGATTCAGTGATCTTAAGAACTCTTAGCAGAGCTACACACTGTTCATCCTGGGCGTAAGGCGAACGGACTGATTAGGTAATAGGCGACATTATAGTCGTTAAATGAGCAGCTCGTAATTCGGCCTGCGTGATACCGCATCAGCCCTTGCATTCTGCTTGCCAGGTTTTTACTTCGCCTCGAAATTTTATTCGGCAAAAATGAAAGCCAGCGAGTCATTCTCTGTAAGAGATGGGGCGACTTAGCCGCAGTCGAAAAGACGCGTGATCTGTATATATCACACACGGCATAGATCCTAGCAGATGAACTTTGAATTTGACAAGAGCATACTTCATAGCAAGTAACTCTTTATCATGATTTGGGTTGTCCTTTTCTGCAGCTGTCTAGACCAAACGCAATAACACGTGCACGCCCATCAACATCTGTTTATAATAATGCACTGCCAATGGCAAAATCCGATGCGTCACAGATGACACTGAAAAGCCAATTTGGATTTTGCAGTGCTAGAATCGGGGCATGGATAAGACAATCCTTAACTGCTTAAAAAGCAATACGTTCGGTACTAGTCCAGCAGCGATCCGAATCCTTTTTAAGGAGATTTTAAGGGCTTGGCCATATCAGCGTAATTTTCGCTATATTTGTGTAAATAGTTGGCGGGACCCAACCACTAACGCAAATCCTTTTGGTTCCTAGGAACCGGCCAATCTACTATGGCTTCTAGCTAAGCAGGATCCGCTCAAAGGCCTCGCTTTCCAATTTAGCATCCTAAAAAAGGAAATCTCTTCTGCGCCAAAAAATCGTTTAGATGCATTAACATACATTTTTTTGTATGCATACACTCAAGCACTGCTCGCAAATGGTCTATGTGGTTTTCCACATCCGTCTGACCCTGTTCCGCACGACTTTTTCCACATCCGTCTGACTCTGTTCCGCACGACTGTGGACAAATATGTCATTAAAAATTCTGTGCATAACCTTGACAAGGTTGAGACAGTTGCGTCACCAGACGATTAAATGTTGCCGAGGCGATAGAAAGCTCTTGTGGCATAACCAAACACTCCCATAGCATACCGCTTATAGTGCTAACCGCTGTAAGCGGGATATCACTAGTTTAAATGAAAAGTTGGTAATAATTATCGACTAAGTTAAGCGCACTGTACATCGTACATCCCACCATATTGTTCTGAAGATAATCCTTTCTCCGACTGTGGGTTTGTGCTGGTATAGTGACAGCATTAAGCTTATTATAAGCTTGTACAATGCGCCATTTACCATTTGGCTTTTTGACACATAATGTCAGTGTCGAATGGGGAGATTTGCTATCTCGTACCATTCCAGCCTCGTACTTAGCACGGAAGAAATCGTCAATGACGTCACACTGTTCCTTTGGTAAAGGTTACTGTCGTGTTACACATTATTTGATTCCAGGCTCCAAGTTAATCTCATGACGGACACTCTATCCGGGGGTAAGACAGATGGTGGATTGGTACATACCACATCTTGGAATTCCTTAACTAAGGAATAGAATGGTTCCGTAGGATCTTCAACGATCGATGATCCACTCCGCGCACTAAGCGCAGCCTATTGTGTTGCAAGCGAAATACCACTACTTGGGTGCATCGTGGGTAAATACAATGTACGCCCTGATCCTAAGAGATCAAGAGAAATACCTACTCGCCAGTATCAGTTGATGTAAAGGAACTTCGAAAATTTCTCGACCTAGCGGCGCGCGTACTTGCATAAGAACTTGCACAACTGTGCCGAATCGACAGTATGTCGTTTTTTACGCGAGAAAAATAAAGTGGTCATGAAATGATGATTGTCTGCATTCCTTTTAAGGTTTCGAGCAAAGCTTGATGCAATTGCCGAACTTGTCGATTGTAGAACAAGACAGACCATTGCATGTGGTCTGTGACGCCAGCGATTTTGCAATCGGCTGTGCGTTGACATAATATTACACAGTCGGTGTCTCTCGCAAATAATGGCGAGATTGCTGTCTTTCTTTGCGGAGTATTTTCTCCCTGGAATATAAATAAGGACGACTTAATGTCGTCGCTGGTGCCTTTTTTTCGCGCCGCCCTATAATTGAGCCAAATGCACCAGCTACGAGTGTGGAGAAGCCCACTATTCAAGTGTTCCGTTGTCAACAATACTTGATGAAGTCAGAACATACTATAAGAAGACAAGGCTCGGAAAGGTTTGATAAATTAACTCAAGAATCCATCCTAAAGGGATTGTCAACAATGTATTAATTTTATCGGATCATTTAATAACACTCAATTGCTACTGTAACGACAGCTGATGCTGGCGACAAATCATTCCCAATCACGATGATTTGCGATTTCCCGTCATGTATGCTTGTCACGATGCACCAACAAGTGGGCATCGTGGGCGTGAGAAGACTTACCTTACAGTATCCTCGCGACTTCTTCTTGCCTCGCCAGTAGGAATAAGTACGAAAGTACATACGTGCTTGCGGGGTTTGTTAACGGGTGAACCTTAGTCCCTCAACTCGTGCTCCGTTAAAACCTCTGCTTGTTCCGGCAAGAGGTGGCAGTCCGTATCAATGGGCTTCGTCTTCAAATTTCCCGGAGACGCTAACAAGAATAATGGTTGTCTTGCTTTCGTAGATCAATTCAGTAAGATGGTGCATCTTGCTGTAGTCCGGAATCGATCACACTCAAACGTTGTGCTCGTGGCCTTTGTCTACACGCTATTCTGACTCCATGGATCACCCCGTAAAATTATTTTGGATTGAGATCCCCGGTTCACGGCGGAGATTTTGCAATCAATGTTCTGTTCGGTTGAAAATGTCAACTTCTGATTGCCTGAGACACATGGTCGGACAGAACGGGTAGAGCGTATCCTCAAAGAGACACTTTGGAATTATGTCCACTCGTTTACAAGTTGGAGTGAGTTTTTGCCGATGACAGAATTTTTCAAGTGCATGTCAACAGAGCGTACACCGTTCTCCACGGATGGCGTAATTCATCAAGGGGGCGCTTCACGAGCAAAGACCGATCTGGCTCTTGCTCATCACACATGAGTCATCAGTCATTGTGAATGATACCGCTGCTAATCTGATCAACGTTGAATGAGACATTCCAACAAAAGCAATGAGGCGATTGCTGACTCTGATATTAACGAGGCTGATATATTTATCATTAACGATGAAAATGCTAGTGAGAGAAATGACGCTCTCACGCAAGATGAATATGATATCTCCGCACAGCGTACTGGGCGCACTGAATTAAAAAAGGGTCGGCAGGACCTTATTGCTGATATGGTGGACTGACAGACAGAAACGAAACGCTGATCAAAACGTAAGAGCGATAGTTTTTTTAAGTAAGCTTAACGATCTAGTCCTATTGTCTACGGTAAATCTTCCTTAGCATGTATGGACAGTAGCAAACTACCGCGGTAGTGAAACGGTCTATTTCGTGTATTGCACTGCCAAGGCAATGCATACACGATAAAACTGCCTCGTAGGATGCGACGCATCCTACGTACGTCTCCGACGATACTACCAGGACAAGGCTTTCAGCACAAACCACCCGCTCTCGTACAATCCAAAGCATCCGCCAGAGACTTATGGTCCCGGGTGCAACGTATCGCTTCAATGAAATGTCGTGATGAGAAGTCTCCAGCTCTTGGCGAAGGTCTTGAAGCGCTCGTTTGGTTGTCAAATGCCAACAGCAATTCGCGCTTGGTCTTCTGACCGATCAAAAAAAATTGCACACCGTCAACTGTAAAACATGACGCCAGTGGCGCTCATGATCCACGTTCTCGTGCAATCGCCGGAGGTTGCAAATGTGATATTATCGGCGAACGGTCAGGCCAGACGATTAAGTCGAATCCTGTCTATCCTTCTCATCATCATCCATTGGCGGACTCGAATGGTCAGAAGAGCTTCCACGTCAAGCGCTTTTTGAACCGCCGTGAGGTGAAATGGTTCAAACGAGTTATCTCGTTCGATAGCGAGGATGTTTAGCCTCGCATGATAGATGGGAACCTCGCTCTCAACTTCGATTTCATGTTCCGGGTCTCCTCGAATAGCATAACGAGACCCAACCTTTGATCGCAAGTACCTTTGTGAGAAGAGCGCTTCGGGCATTCGTAAACGAAATCTAAATCATCAATCTTTTCGCGCATCTCGGGAAAGAGGGATGCCCACCAATGAAGATCCTATAGAAATTTCGCCTCCCTTGGGGCATGAACTGCGTCCTTAACACAGAAGGGACATGAATCCCCCGACGAAAAACAAGGTAAAGCTGCCTGTCTTAGCAAACTGTGCAACTTATTATGTGCACCGATTTTGGACATCTTTCCAAAATGGTCACGTGGCGTAACCAGTTTTCTCGCCATGCCTCGCGACCTATTCTTTGTACGTTTCGCATGAAAGTTACCCAAGCTTTGAATAAGAAATTAAAAACCTTGTATTTTGCCAGTGTAGCATCGATGTCGAACGAAGGCATCGATTAATAATTCGCGTTCCTCCTCACCAGGCCTGCGAAGCCTGAACGAACCGAACAACAATTTTTTATACCGTTCGCTAATTATACCAGACCAATAACATAAGATGCCCGTAAAGGCCACCTAGGGTTTCGTTTTGGGAGCGAACCGCAACGTACGGCGGTCCCGGCGCACATAGCTAATTGGGACTAAGTCCTGTCACTCTCACCTCCTAGAGATTCAACAGAGCCTAGTTCTTCCCCAGTACGGCGCCCCGCCCCCGCACCGTACCAGAAATCTAGTGTCAGTCGGAATTTTTGCTCTAAGAGCTTTGCGCGCGTTGCATAAAGGGCAAACCGAGCGTAAGTGTTTCGTACTTCCGCACATATAACATCTGCGGATGTTTATTTGCTGTTCCGCAGCTTGGAATTCTGCTTCTCCCTCCTCAACAAGGCTTAGATCCATGGGTTCTAGTCTAGTAGACGATCCCGATGCGCTCGAAGAGCTTGTACGGTACACGTATGGGATCGGTACAATTCCGTCCGGGCAACGTCCTCATTCATATAGACCTTTACTAAAATTGCTTCGTGCACCATGTTATGATGCATAGCGTCAATAAGAGTTCTCAACTCTGGACTTAGTCCCCTAGGATTCACCCTGACGAGTCGATATGAGTCGTAATCGCGTACGAAAAGCCTGATCAGGTGGAGCAAACATGCTAACCATTTGCTGTTTCAGCGAGCCCCACGTTGGAAAGTGTCATTTATAGACGTTGCATGTGAGTGCCCATTCCATGGCTCTACCACCGAGCTTACAAATGGTCATGGCCTCCTTTTGACGTTCTGTTATAAAGTATGGCAGAGTTTATGAGCATCTCCATTTGCTTGATCCAAAAATACGAGGTTTTGTCCCTCTTTACCCTGAAATGGCTTAACATTGACAGCAAGGGAACAAGCCTTAGGCTCTGTATCAGGTACAAAAATGTGCCGAGTTGCATAGATGCCGCTAAGTGGTCCTGGACCTGTCCGATAAGGGATAATTTGTATTGTAGAAAGGCTTCAAGCTTTGCATCCAGAACATCTGGTCCCTGGGTCATGATGAGCTCGATGTGCTAGCCCAAACAAGGTTTTGAGCTTCTCTAACGCAGCACGTTTTGCCCCTTAAAGTTCGAAAAAAGAGTCTATTATAGCAGAAGCTTAGTCTTACAAAAACGCAGGCGTAGATAGACTACGAGCGGTACCAAGTGTAGCGGAGCTACCTTGCTCCTTAAGTCAGAGGAAGACTTTAATGCTCAGAGAGTCACTCAATCCTATAGAGCTAATATGTAACGGGGTGTATCGTTACATGAAATTTGCACTTTAAAGTTTGTTAATTGATATATTGTCTAAAAGGTGGATAATATTTGGAGGATACTACTTTATATAGTAATATTTAGGATTCTTATCCATAAATAGGCATAGACCATTTATACCTATTTATTCCGCGGACTAATCAGCTGTAGGAGTAATCAAGAGAGATTTACAGATAAGATAGAGATAAGAATTCATTTACATGTTTAGTATTCGATTATAATTAAGTTAGCATTTACAAAGATAGAACAAGAGAAACTTAATTATATTTAATACAGTTTTCAATTTACCCTCTTAAGCTAGTTACTTTAAGAGAAGTCATCCTCTGCACGTACGGTGTACGTGAATTAACGTAGGGCGCCACTCGCAACTGAAGCAGTGCGAAGTGGACTTGTACTGAAACAGTACAAGTCATAGTGCCCCGTTACATAATAAGTTTGACAACTCAGTGAGTTATACAAGCTCGTAGAACTTTACGAATATTAGTATAAGGGATATAAGAGTTCGTAGAATCAAGTGGCAGCTAGTGCCCGAGAATATATAAAACTTAGAAAGGTTTCTTTTTTTGTAGATCCATGCGCAAGCCTTAGAAAGGCACTAGACGCTGTAAGATCAAAAGGGGAGCTGAACTTTTTTTATTATTTATATCTAAAACCTTACCCTAGCTAACTAAAATAGATTTCGGCCGCCAGATTTATATCTGGCGGCTACTACTTATGTTACCCATAATAAATGGGATTTAGTGAGTAACTATCTTAAATAGAGCAAAAGGGTATTTTACCGATAAAGTAAATGTACCGCGACAACGTTTCACCAACCGAAGTGTGCCCCATTACATCACATATACGACGCGCAGATGAAATTCCTAAGTTGCAAAGCGATCGCTTAGCAACAAGGCAAAACTAAAAAGTGCTTAGTTTAGGGTAAAAGTAAAAAAGATTATTCAAGTTCCTACGTACTAATACCTTTTTATAGTCCTGACATTAATATGTTAATATAAACCGACTCGTACGTTGGATTTCAAGAAAAAGTAAAAAAAACTACATACCTTATAATGTGAGTGCTTTCTGCTTCGTTTGTTGTTGCGCGGTTTTCCTTGCTTTTTGCTTCTTTTTACAGGGGCCGAGTAAGCGTTCGCGAAGGGTTTTCATGAGCAATTATTTCCGTTCTCAAGTAGAACATACCTTTTCAGATTTTATTGCGCATGACAATGCGGTTGGCGTTCAACTATATTTCTTACATTCTTGGGCTTTTGAGCCCTTACGTGTGACGGACGCCCGAAGTAATTTAATATTGGCATTTTTTAAAGAGTAAATTCGTAGCAATTTGCCGTGTACGCAATCGCGGCCTTAAAAAAAATCTCAGCTTTTTTTTAGTGGATTTCTTACAAGGCGATTGACGTAACAAAGTGGATGCAAACAAATGTTGCATGTAGATTCAAGCGTACATTATACTATCCATGTAAAATGCGTCATGCACTGCAAGAGGCAGGTCTGTATGATTACAATCATGTCCTTCATTGGAATGAACTTATCTAGTCGAAGCACAGTGAATAAGTAATTTACGCTCTTACGTAAGCAACTCGTATCTGATCGACTTCGTGTCAACTTCACCATTGAAATCAGCCATTTAAACTTCGTCATGGGCTGATCCTTCGTCTTCATGCTTGCGCTGGGCATCCCACATTCTAGCGTAAATACTGTTGGGTCGGATAAGAAGTTCATCATGCGTGCCACTCTCTGCAATAGTGCCATTCTGCATAACAATAATTTGATGAGCGTTGCAAATCTACAACAGTAAGACTAGTAAGTATACTACATCCATGATCAGCTTTTACAAGAGCAATGTACCGTTGATAGACGATGAGCAATAACCAGCATAGTACGATTAGCTTTAAGACGATTAAGAGCATCTTGAATCTCCTGTTCCGTTACCGTATCGAGGGCCGACGTCGCCTCGTCAAGAATGACAAATGGCGGGTTCTTCAGTAGCGTACGCGCAATGGCAACACGCTGCTTTTCACCGCCCGAAAGTTTCAGTCCACGCTCGCCCACCTTTGTATTCGATTGATCCGGAAGTTTCATAATAAACTTATAAATACAGGCGGCCTTTGCCGCTGCGACGACTTCATCAAACGTCGCATTAAGGTTGCCATACTTAATGTTACGAAGAATGGTGTCATTAAAAAGAACCGTGTCTTGCGGTACAATTCCAATGGCGTCACGCAACGACTCTTGCGTGACTGTGGCAATATTTTGGTTGTTAACCAAGATCTTGCCAGCGATGCAGTCATAGAAGCGAAAAAGGAGCCGCGATATGGTCGTCTTGCCAGCACCAGTTTCGCCAACAAAAGCAGTGGTGGTGCCCCGCGAAATCGTAAATGTCAAATCTTTGACGCCAGTAGAGGCTAATTGCGACGGGTAATGGAAAGACACGTGGCGGAACGCGACATCAATTCCATTTTCCAAATCATTCTTGAAAATTCTAAGCTGCACAGCGTCAGGAGAGTCCACGACATCTGACTCTACCGATAATAGCTCGCTCAGTTTCTTCATATCAACAACCGAGTTAATAACCATATTGTATATACCGCCAAGGAAAAATAGTGGTGTAAAGAGGTTTGTCAGGTAGACAGAAATGGCAACAAAAGCTCCAATATCAATTCGTCGTCCACTGGCATCGCTCACTACATGGGGAACTGCCAACGCAAGCGCCGCTAAGACGGTGGCCTGGATAATTGTCGATTGGGTGGCAT
Organism: Bremia lactucae; assembly: GCF_004359215.1. Taxonomy (NCBI): domain Eukaryota; phylum Oomycota; class Peronosporomycetes; order Peronosporales; family Peronosporaceae; genus Bremia; species Bremia lactucae. Next base: position 4,934,715 of record NC_090615.1, on the reverse strand, counting down.
TTAACACACTAAGTGATGCTTGCGCAGACATTGAGTAGCGCATATACTTTTCAATCACTTTGGAATATTCTTCAACCTCATGACGTTCATTACCAAAGTACTTGATCGTCTCGTAATTAAGCAGTGCGTCAGTAGCTTTGTCATGGTATTCATTATCATGTCGGATCGATGCTTCACGATACTTTTTGCGCCAGAGAGTAATGGTGATAGTAAGATAGGCGTAAAGTACCAAACTAGTAAATGCCACGAAGCTCAAACCTGCCAGCTCAAAATGCATCGTAAAAATAACAATTACAACGACAGATTCAGCTAGCGTTGGAAGGAGATACAGAAACACATAGGACACGACACTATTTGCAGATTCTACTCCACGATCCATTGACCGCAGCACATCGCCCAATTTCTTTTGAACGTGCCAGTCGTACGAAAGTGACTGGACATGTTCATACGTGAGTGTCGCCAACTCAATGTATGCCGTTTGCTTCACGTTTAGATAAATAAGCGATTGAAGCTCCTTAAATAATTTTGACGTGAGCATTAAGAAACTAAAAATGGCGAGATCCCAAATGGCTTTACTGCTGTTTTTTGCCACCAAAGCATTTGTTGCTGACGCCATAAACAGAGGTGCCGCCAGATTTGCCAGCTTACTTAGAATAAGCACAAGATAGGTACTTGCAGCACGCAGTCGGTTTATCACCCCATTTGGCCAGAAATACGGCTTTAAAATGTAGACAAGCTTCACGAATGAAATACCACGCGGCTTTTGGGGTTCTATCGAATTCGAAGCGGCATTTTGTGGTAGCGTAGCGTCGTCTGCTGGCAGTGGAGACTTGATTGAGTCGCGTAGATAGCTCATGTTGACCACTTCCAGGACCGTGAAGATCAAAGGCAATGAGTTAGCCACATTGGCGTCCACAAGTGCCGTTTTTTCTTCATCAAGACGTGAAATTGCATCCAACTTGAAAGCATCTACTGCTAAGACACACAAAAAAGCAAGACAAAAGACGTTCGCAATCCATGTGACGACACGTACGTCCGGCCAAGAGTTGGCGAGCAAAAAGAGCACACTCTTAATAACGGTGGCCCAAATAGGCAGACCCCAGAAGCGCCACTGAAGCGTTTGAACGTTTAAAAGCCACTCAAAACGGAAGAACACTGCGCTTCCAAGGCTCCAGCTAGAAATCACAAGAAGACTAACTAAATCCCACGCCAGCAATAGCAACAGACTGAACTGCATGCACAACATTTGACGCTGCGCCGACTTGCGCCTTCGACGGTGTGTCAGCGAATCATCACTACTGCTTTGATCGTCAACGTTGTCGATACGCCACCGCGAGAATGCGTCTTGCTTCTCCTTTGCAATCAAGTGCTCTTTCGTGCTTCGCAGCAGTGGAATGGCTTCTCTCGATGCGTTTTGTGCCATTTTGAGACTGATGGCTAAAACAGCAGTCGGTTTTTTATGTACGACTTCAAGCACGAATTATTCATTGTACGCACAAAAATGTCCGATGACCCTTTGAATCGCTGCGTACAAATCTCAAGTCACCGCAATGGAAAAAAAAAGCTTAATAAATGCTATATCATTTGTATTTTAATGCTACTTCATATTTTAATTTACTTGTATAGCTGCCAACACCGTCGGCATCGGTCTTTGGCAACATATTATTTAAACAGTCAGGTCTTCAATTCCCGACGAGCTGCAGCGCTCAATCTGGGTAATGTCCCAGTCGCGGTCATCGGTCGGTAGAAAGCTGTGTACCGTGGCTACGAGGGTATCACAAGAATGTGCGGGTGACATAAATGCTGAGTCGCGTGAAAGCGGATCATTGCAATTGAATTCCACTTCTAGATTATGCTGGGGATGTTTGCTTACAAGCTTGTTCAATGCCTGTCGCATTAATCGGAGTACGGCCTCTTGCCTGGAGTCACTTAAGCCTCGCTCATGCAGTATGCGCAGTACGTTCTCGAAGCTTTGAACAGAGATCAGTAACGCCTCTGAAAAAGCTGCCACGTCAATGACTTCAATATTTAAGTCTTCAGCACGAGCAGCTACAAAGTTTGCAAGATAAATGTCGTGTAGGACGAGCACATCTGCAAGCTCCGAGTACTGGTATCGGAAGGAGGCAGGAGCAATAAATTGCTCGGGATTCCAGCGAGGCCAGGTCTTTGCATTTGCGGCTACTCTTACCTTTGCAAGCTCCATTGCGATGCAAGTTTGTAGTCGCTGTCTCATGCTAACGGTCCACACAAGTGTTGCACTGTTAATGTCTTCTGTCGTCTGCATTTCAAGGACGAATTGATCAGGAGATGCACGCAGCACCTGTACGAGCGCCCACAACTTCACATTAGTCTCCTCCTGCACGATTCTTGACACAATGTGCTTACCCGAATGAAGCTTGGTGTTAGCAGTTGACTGAGCACTTGATTTGATATTGATGGCACTTCTGTATCTTTTGGTCCAAGACATGTACGTAAAACTAACGCAGCGCTTCGGACTGCACCATAAAAGCGTGATGGTAATCTCAAATGATCCTTCCTTTTCTCAGCTTTCTCAATTGGGAACCTGTTACAATTGTCGTCGTGACTGCTCTGATTTGCAACAATCAGCGCCTTCGCTGAATTATCCTCTTTACATCTACTTTGAGGGTCCGACGCGTCCAGTTCACTGCTTTTGTGTTGTTCAATCGCGGGTTCTTCATCAATAAGTTCTGCCGGACAGGACACGACGATGTCGAGAAGCGACAGCAGTCCGCCAGCATTAACCACAAGTGTACAAATTTCATTAAACTGGCATAAGCCTCCCAAAGCGCTTAAGCAAACAGTCACAGCATCGATATCCGCGCATTGTTTGATTATTGGATTCGATGAAAGCTCGATAAGTGCTGCCACCACATCTGGATTTGCCGTTATAGCACGAATACCAGCTTGCTGTTTCGCCAATATGGACAGCAGGTCAATTGAGCGATACAGCAGCATGCGCGCCATGTTACGATTGCTCGAGTCAAAAAGCTCCTTATTTTGGAGCATTTGCTGAAACGATGGAGCATCCATGCACGTAAGAGCATCGGCTAATACGCTCAATCCCTTCTTTTCGAGAAACAAATGACACGCAGCCGTGTTGACACTGCGCGCTTCAGAAAAAGATAGCACTGCAATAAGAAGCTCCAAAGACAAAATCCCGCGTTCTTGGTCAATCTTACTCAGCATGGGCCAACGAAGTGGTGCTACCAAATTTATGTAAGACTCGCTTTTTATCTTTACTGGCGCACCATACAACGGAACGAGACGTGCTAAGGCTTTCAGAATTAAGACCTGTATTTCCCATGAATTAGCTGGACATGAAGCATTCCTGTCTGAAGTGTCGATCAGAGATGACGGATGCGGAGGCAAAGGCAGCAGACACGCACTGCCTGACTCGGTGCAGTACGCAGACTTACACCCATGCTTGGCCAGTTCTTCAAAAAGTGCAGTGATTGATTCGCTATACATTTCTTGTGTCCATTCACATAAAAACTTTCCGCCGTCTTCAATGTAAGAACGCAAAAAGATATTTCCTATATACAATTCTTCATCCTCATATAACTGATCAACGCCATCATTTACGCCATGGCTTGACGAATTTGACTCAGGCAAGTTGCCCGAATTAAAGTACTTGTGCTCTAGGTATCGAAACAGCCGAACACGCTGTATATGACCCCATTTCACGTCTGCAGCTCGTGTCTCATGTGCATTAAAGGTATTAACGAACTCGTCCGCATTTGTGGAAAACAGCAGTCGTCCGATGCCACAGCCTCCACATCCAAGTGCTTCATTTAGCAAGTCGTTCACTTCTTGAAACAAAGATGTTGGAATAGCGTCGCCAACAGTGCTTATTTTGGAAGACATTACGCAACACTCTTGAAGGAATTTGGCACCAGCCACGCACATACCCATACTGTTAGGGTCACAACTGGCCAACAGAACACAAACTAGAGCAAGTGCTCTCCAATTGCTATCTGTTGATGATCTTGATTGAGCCGAATTCGACGATGAAGATAACGACAATAAAAGAGATAATTCATGAGGATCCATCGTGCTACTGTGCTTAGTGGTGCCGTCCAAGAGAGCGAGCTGCTGTAGCAAAAATAATATCTGTGTGATAGTCACATGATCAAGTGTTTTCACCGCAAGAAGCCGACACAAGAAGATGCGCTTAGATTTTACTAGCTGTAACACGAACTTTCCCTGACGTATTACATTCAGTAAAAGTGACATCCCAGCTCTTATCAAGCCATCACGTTCGTTGACAATTGCAATTCTATCATCCTCTGGTTCCACAAAATGCAAAGTGTCCTCCGCAGCATCTCTTTCCACCTCGAGAGGCCCCACAATTGGTGCAGCTAAATTTGGGTCTGCCAGTACTTGCAAAATTGATCGCGCGACACTTGTGCAATTTCGGCAAAAAAATTTCGATGGCGCTTTGTATGTCAACATGATAGCAGTATTCAAGTAACGAAAACACTCGCGTAAAAACGCGGGCGAATGGTTCGCGTGGTTTCGAAGCACCGATAACACATACTGAGTCGGCAATTCACTCGTAAAACGAGTTGGATGGCGTGTGATGATCAGTCGAAGACATTGTAGACATAATTGCGCCCACTTTTCGTCATGCTCAACTACAAGCCGATCTGCTAGATGCCACACTAAAGTTAAAGGATCAGCAATCTCGTGCGGTGCTGATGAGTTGGCTATGTATGGTATGAGATACGTGAGATAGTAGCCATTGACTAAAAGCTCGTTATACATCGAAGGGTACTCCACATGAAACATTTCATCATCCCAGCGAGGCATATCCTCACAAGAATGTACCATACCTTTGTCGACCAAATCTTGTCGTCGAGATTCAAGTGTCTTAATTTCCATTCGCAAAGCTTGGCGAAGCTCGTTGCGCATGGAAGAGCGCCACACCAACCTCGGGCTTAAAAAAGTCAGACGAATAGCTTTAATAAGCTCTCGCCACGGCTCATGCGTACCTCTGATCCAGTATCGAAAGGCAGCTCCGCTAGAATGCAAAGCATTATACGACGAGACTTCCAGATCTTTCTGTTGAGGCTCAGCATCTGGAATTTTCATCGATAGAGTCGATGACGCCATTGATGTGCGCATTTGTTGATCATATTTGAACAACAACCGCGGAAGAGCCATCGACGTGACATTCGCCTCTGGTATTAGCTTTGTTTGTTGTGCTAACTGATCAGCCGTACTCTGACGAATATTAAAAAATTCCTCTGGAATTATGCGAAACATGATCCTTTTGGAGCGCATGTTGCCGCAACAGAATACTTCCACCAAGTCCGCAGATAAGTCCCGTATTTCCACAAGTGCCATGTCGTGATTCTTTTTATCTTCATCTTCTCCCACAGCCATTTCTAGTACGTACAACAGCGCGCCATACTCTCTTGCCGATTCTTGTACTTTATGGAACTGATCACGATTCGACCTACGACAAAGTTCCTTTACCAATGCAACTGCCAGTCGCATGACCTCATACTCACCATCGCTGCAATGACACAAGCCTAGCAATGACACTCGGGCGTTCATCAAAGCCTCCACAGCTTGCGTACACGTCAATAAATCTGTTGTTTTCCGTCTCAATGTCAGTGTCACGTGGAAAAGTTTTAATACGCCTGCCACCACCTTAACCGCGCTCTCCGTTTGAACTTGCTTCACGACGACAACTCCATACTGAACTAAGAGTGATTGCAAGACTCCAAAGCCACCCACTTCGCCAAACTTTTTCCTGTTTGCCGCCTCGCTTCGATTGGACGCCTTATCGCCGATCTCAAAGCCTGGACAGGGTGACACCATCAGCAGCAGCGTCTCCAGCACCGATAGTACAATCACAGAAGAAGAATGGCGCAAATAGGTAAGAAAAGGCTTCATCGAGCACTTAGCACACAATTTATAGAGCTCTCGCCACCGAATCACACGTCGAAAGCTTCTTAGAAAAAGGTCCGTCATAAAGTGCTCATGAATGCGTTGCGCCTGCTCCGTCTCGTCTTGTAGAAGACCGTATACGACGTCAAAAAGACGGCGCTCTTTGATGTCAACGCTTACGACATTATTAAAATGGTTCGCATTGTCGGGCATTTGAAGCTGAAAGGTTGCGGAATGGGAAACGGTCAACTACAAAAAGTCATTACGCTATGACCCTCACCTCTAGTGGAAACACGGCACAAAAGGTACGCAGCACTTCTTCAAGCTCAGTGTTGCTTACGTTGGAGTGGCGCAGCATTAGCACGTCGCGCAGCGCACTCTTTTGCTGCACCGAGCCAGCCTGTCCCATGTCAATGCAATGGACTGTATAACAAATGCTAGAGGTTTTTCCACCGGCTTATTTTTTATGGTTCTCACGTTGACTTTAATGTAGTGAAATGCATGTGAAAGTTTTTTATAAATCTCTAGCCCAAGTAAAGCAACAAATACATGTGAGCGTTCAGCATGAACAGCAATGGAGTTGAAGCCTTTCCAGCCCCCAGATATTATAAGTTTTGGCACCGAATACATGGAAAAAGTCGCACCATCGAACAGGGGATTCGTGGAATGGCCTTGCCACTCGAACCGTAATCATCTACTTCGGCGATGGCTGCTTAGAAGTTTCGGGAAAACCCTCGGGCTCCAACCCATCGCCACTAGGGTCATCTATGCCATTTCCTTCCAGAAGCCCCGCAAGGTCACTGCTTTTACTGCCCACGGAGCTCTGCACCATTTCCATAAGCATTGACATTTGCTTGGTCAGATCTTTATCTAGCGATTTTGGGAATTTCAAAGCATAGAATGGCTCCTGTGATCCTGAATTCGACTCGGATGTAGGTTCGAAGAAGTCGACGCCGTCGCCACCTCGCAAAATGTCTCGAATATAGTCAAACACGTATGTGATACGGGTGAAAACGGCAGGCTGCTCACCACACGTGCTACCCCAGCTCACAAAGCCAACAAGAATGTTACCATCAACTATCAAGGGACCACCGGAATCGCCGTTACACGTATCTCGGCCGCGGCCAGTACCGGCGCAGAGCATACCTTCTGTGATTCGGCCAACGTACTTGGGATATTTACCGCATTCTGCGTTCGAAATGATCGGAAGCGTCAGCCGCCTGAGAATTCTGCTGGCCAATTTGCCACTTTTCTCAGTCTTGCCCCAACCGACGGTAGTAGCCATCGTACCGACCATGTTGTCAGATCCATCCGGGGCACATGGTTGTGCAAATGGACGATCAATTGGTCTTTCAAGCTTAAGGAGCCCCACATCGTATAGGTGCGTCTTCTTTCTATACATTGGGTGACGAAAACCTTCAACCACTGGAACTGAAAACGCTTCAACACCAGTGCTTTCATTTCTGCCAAAACGGGCGATAATACCAAAAGTATCCGACCGAATGCAGTGGCCGGCCGTGAGAATGTACTGTTTAGAAATAAGCGTGCCAACACAAAATGGCTGCTGCAACAAGTTATCGACCAAATTCGCGACAAACGGGAAATCATTGATGTCTGCTTCCGTGCCGCCAAAAATGAAATTCTTTTCGTTGGTCGAGATTTCAGAAAACGAGTATTCTTTCGCGGATGCTGATAGCGTTCCCATCGCTGCGACAAAGGCGCTCATATGTGCGACTCTCATTCTTAACTTTACTGCTGGAGCTTACAAGCGCCGACGGTATGTAAATTGAGCAGGTAAAGACAAAATTGTGTTATGCGCTAAATGGTGTGATCATGTGCCGTATGTTGCAAACATGGCCGCGGAGTATTTCAAATCCTAAGAAAACATCTGGTTCTTATAAGAGCTGGGTCAGTTATGTTCATCCTGCAGCATGATAATATCTGGATGGGAACTCTCTCATTATTGTGGATGAAATTAGAGAGTTGCCATATGAGCAGTGTTATGTGCCAGGAGCCCTAAGCGCATCATCTTCGAATTTCCGACTCGATTCCAATGCAACGATGCTCGTTTGTTAATTCCTCAGCATTCATTTGCAAGCAGACCAGATACAATTTCCCAATTGCATCTGATCCGCTCGCATTCTGGAAACGCTGTCGACTAGACGGCAATGTCGAATTGTTTTCTCAACTGCATATTACAGCAATTTCAAGAAACTGGCTTATTGCCAATCTTAAAAATTCGATCGCCTAACCTCTAAGTCTCCCTTAATTATCGACGCAGCAGCCTCTTACCGTGAAAATGATAGTTTATCGCACATGCTAGTGCTCGCAACAATCTTTATCTTTAACTAAAAGCTTATAGCTTGCTCTTTCGAGGGGGTGGCCTAAACCTCAAATATTATTCCGCCCTCGCCACGTGGACATTAGCTATACGTATATTTATACGTGCCTGAACAGCTTAATTTTAAACAATGAAGTCTTAACTTTCACAAGTAATTGGCATATTTTAATTAAAAATTTGTGAGGCCTATGCGGGTCGGTCACTTTTTAATTGCTATTTTGCCCGCCTGTCTTAGCTGCTTACACTAACGCCCCGAGACCTACCAAGGGCGTTAAAGGAATGCCACAACAAATCATCGATTAAGGGGCTTCTCTCCTAACTCCGGAGTTTTTATACATTTTGTACTTAGTTCATCCAAAAAAAGCGTCATGAGGTCTCTTGTGATGCCACACATGTTCGTTTAGGGTTTGGTCTCATTCATTCAAGGGGAAAATGCTCCGGAGCAAACTTTTGTCCGAGGATAATCGTGAGCGCAGAGACCAATAGCGCTTAGTGTAACGGGGTGTATCGTTACATGAAATTAACCTTATATTATCTAGAGGTACATAATATTTGGAGGATATTACTTTACAGTAGAACCCCTCTAAAGTAATACTCTTAGGACCGAAAAGTAATATTACTTTATGCGTTTTATTACTTTAGATGCCAACCTCTTCTCTCCAGAAAAATTTCGTTTAGAAAGCTCAATGTGCAGCTGACGCATTACCTAACCCTAACCCTCGACGTGAAGCTTCAACTTTGACACTTTAACTAAACTAAAATATTTATAAGAAGTATAGAACGGGAACGGCAAATCTAAACGTCTAAGCAAGAACTGCAAACTTAACACAAAAAATGGCGAAAGCACACCTGAAGGTTGCTCATGCTCCTATCACTAATGAAATCCGCATAGCTATCAGTAAAAGGAAGC
>NC_090615.1:4923218-4925448 GCF_004359215.1 Bremia lactucae | reverse complement strand
AATTGGTTCGGCGTGATAACGTATCAGCGACGACATTAAGTCGTTTTGGTTTATATTCGACGGAGAAATTATACTTCGCGAAGAAGGATAGCCACCTCGTCTTTCTTTGCGAGTGGTGTGGGTTGTTTTCGGCCGTGCGTAATGACGCATGGTCTGTATATACGATGAACGGTCTATCTTCGAGGAGATAGACCCTAAATTTAGCCAGTTCATATTTCATTGTAAGGAGTTTCTTGTCATGCATTGGGTAATTGCGTTCAGCTGGTTGCAGCTGACGCGATTGGTAACAGACGGCGCGGTGTGCGTCGTCTGTATCTTATTGCATTAACGGGCAGCCGATTGCGAAATCGCTGGCGTCACAGACCACATGGAATGGTCTGTCTTGATCTGCAATCGCCAAGATTGGCGATTGCATCAAGCTTTGCTTGATACCTTGAAAGGAACGCTTGCAATCAGCGTTCCATTGCCATTCTCGTCTTTTTTCTAGAGATGAGAGAGATGAATTGTCATCTCGTCATAATTGCGGAGTACTTGTGCAAGTACGCCGCTAATCCGAGGAGCTTTCTAAGTCTCTTGACATCGACTGGAACTGTCCAGTTGGTAATTGCCTTGATCTTTTTGGGTCAGGGCGCACCGTGTTTACCGACGTGCACCCAAGAAGTGGTATTCGCTTGCAGCGAATTTCCACTTCTTGAGATTTGCGTACAACTTATGGTTTCGCATAAGTGTAAGAGCCTGGCGAACGTGAGTTTTCTGAACTTTCACGTCCTTCTTTCCTTCCATTGCCCGCTATGGGCGAATACATCGTCAAAATAACTTGGTGCGAATTCTCGCACGGTCTCATTAGATTCGTTACGCATCTGTTGAATGTTTTGGGGTGTTGGTATGCCCCTGTGGCATTACTAGTTATTGCCAGAGCATCCTACTGGAGTGCTCACTGCTGTGTACGGGATGTCCCGTTCACGCTTAAGACGATAAGATGGTTCTCTTAGATCCATCTATGATTAGGTGTTTCTGTATCGGCGTTTGAGCCGGTACCGTTGCAGCATTCAGTTTTTTGAATGCGTGCACTATTCGCTGTCCTTCTGTGGCCTTTCGCACACAGAAGGTGGGAGAGCTATGTGGGGAGGTTGACTCCTTCGCATGGCCCGCTTTAATCGATCGATAAAGAATTTATCGATTGCAAGTACTTGTTCACGAGGTAGTGGCCACTGCTTCATGTCACAGTACTTTGAGCCCGGTTTGAGCTTGATCTCATGTCGAGTGCCTTTATCCTTAGGCAACTCGCATGGAGCTGTTTCAGTGAATACGTCCCTGAATTCAATCAAATCCTTGTATGAAGGATTTGTTTTAAGTGACTCCCACGATTGAGTGGTATATATCTCAATCCGAGTCTTCACATCGAGGACATTTTCGTCCATCGATTAGCTGCTGAGAACCCGTTTGTTCTCTGCAAAAATTACCGCTGACCGTATATCGGTTACGTATTCGTCGTCTGTGACGAGTACGTAGATCTGCTTGATTCTATTACTATGCAGATCTCTCAAGGACCGTTTGGGTTCTAGGGTTGGTAATTGGGTTTACTTCGGAGGCGCATACAGATCAAGAGTATAGGCGCCTACTCTTGATCCGTCATTAACCAAGACCTTCAATTTCTTGGTTTCTTCCTAGGTTTTTCCACAGGCTGCCGAGGGATTAATCTCTCGGGATGCTGAAGTCTAGTCACTTCAGCATTAACTATTTGAGGAGATTTCTTCTTAAGTACGTGGGGACTTATTCCCTCAGCGTCTTCCGACTGTGATTGCGCTATTACAGTCGGGTCCTCTACGTTCGACTCTCTACTCTACCTAGGATCATCGTGTTGTCCTTTTTGGGCAACCGGTATCTTCCTTGAATGTCGCTCGCTAGGCGTATATTCATGTCTCAATCCACTCGACTTATTCGAGTGGTGGACCTTTGGCGCTGCTTGTGCATCCGCCGGCAGCTGACTCCACAGGGTGATTAGTAATCACACTGTGATCTTGTGCAGTCGTACTAACGACCGTTCCACAAGTGGGGCCATCTCACTCACTCGTAGTACATGCACACGCTTGTGGACGCTCCAAGACGTTCATCAGATGGCCATCTGATGAACAAGTGGCAGTATCTTTACGGATCGATGCTGCTAGCTGATTCTTGGCTCATATTTTCTGAGCCAAGGTAAACCTAGGATGACATCAAATTTGTCATC
>NC_090615.1:4918011-4921170 GCF_004359215.1 Bremia lactucae | reverse complement strand
TGTGGTCCTTGGACGGACTACAAAGTGCTACCAGGTGTAACGGGGCACTGCGACTTGTACTGTTTCAGTACAAGTCCACTTCACACTGCTTCAGATGTGAGTGGTGCCTCTCGTTAGGTGACGTACACTGTACGTATAGAGGAAGACTTCTCTTAAGGCAAGTTAGCTTAAGAGTGTAAAATGAAAACTGTATTAATATAGTTAAGTGTCTTGTTAATCTATCTTTGTAAATGTTGTCTTAACTATAAACTAATACTAAACATGTAAATGAATTCTTATCTATCTTATCTCGTAACTCTCTTTGATTACTTCTACAGCTGATTAGTCTGCGGAATAAATATACATAATGGTCTATACCTATTTATGGATAAGAATTCAGGAAATTACTATTTAAAGTAATTTCCTCCAAATATTATCTATCTTTTAGATAATATTAATTAACAACCTTTTAGTGTTAATTTCATGTAACGATACACCCCGTTACACAATTAACCCTCTTTAAAGCAAATGTTCTAACGAGAGCCTTCCTCGACACGTACTAGTGTACGTGAAGTGAGGCACCGGTCGCACTGAGGCAGTGCGAAGTGGATTTGTACTAAGCAGTACAAGTCAGTAGTGCCCCGTCGCCCCCGCCTATTTTCAGATTATCTTATCCTCCTTCCTTGAATTGCTTTCCTTTCTTATCGCTCTTTTATGACCTGCCAATCAAGCGTAAGCGCTCTTAAATTATGTCACCTGTTGAGAACAGTACTCTTTCTCGTCCGTGCTTTGCATGGCCTTCAAGTTGAGCATACCACACAGCTCGACAATTCTTGGCGCAGAGAGGGCCTTCGTCAGCAAATCTGCAATCATCTCGCTAGACTCTCGAAGCATAATTGCACAATCTTGGCACAAACATAACGACAGATAGTTTTGAAGCGGATTTTGCCACATGCTTGGCGCTTGCCGTACTCTTTTCGCCCCTATTTGCTTGATCGCCACTTAGTTGTCCATTTTCAGTTTCAAAGGCCCAGAAACTCCTCTGCCTATTTCTTGGAGCAGCTTTGTCAATCCCCCCGCTCACGACCATCCGCAATAAATTTGGCTTCCATCGTACTTTGTAATGTTTGCACATTCTATTTTTACAACACAACTTGACACTGACTTACGATCCGTTTTATCAGCTGCGAAAGCGGCCGTCGCTCCAGCTTTCAATCAAGATATCATCTGTTTGATTTGCCGACGCCGCCTATCTGCAACTTCAACATCTTAGTCTCCTTCAAGTTACTCAATATGCGCTTGGCCATCTGCCAATTCAAAGTTGGTTTGTGTACTCACTAAGTCGCTACATGCTCCGCAAAACATATGTTTGGTCTTTGTAGCCCGCAAATCAACTTAATACCCACCAGAGACTGAAACGTCTTTGCACCCGCATTGCCATTTGCGGCCGTCACAGCGAGACAGCGAATGCGAGCTCCAATTTGTTGAAGACCGTAACAAAAGTAATGAAAAAGAACCAGACTACCTCACAGGGGTGCTCTAATAATATATACGACGTTGTAAAACGCTTTTTGCAAGCCGTGATATGTTCATTAGTTCCAGTGTCGAAATACCAACGCGATTGTCAAAATCTTGAGAGACTCGTTTCAAAACTTCGCCAATTTCCACATTACGTTTCTTCACAGCTTCATTCCCCTGAGCAACTTGGCACACTTGCGGCTGTTGCAGTGGACATTCTTCTCCCGATCAAGCGTACCTGGCTTGTATTTTTCTCCCGCTTGACTTATCTTCCAAGTTCGGGCAATTGCGCTTGTAGTGGTCGGTTCCCATGCAATTTAAATTTTCTCCACGATTGGGCTTCTCGAGTTTCTTTTGATGGCTACCACTTAGATTTTGCCTCTTTCTGTGGCTCCGCTGTGCACCATTTGGCCTTAGTATAGGCTTGTTGCCTTGCCTGTTTCCATATGCATTGTTATCCCAATCTTGACTGAGCAATTCTGCGGTAACGATCAACTCACTGACCAAATCCGGGGTATATCGACGACCAATCAGAAAGCCCTTTCTCTTGTACTTCGCGTTAAACGGCGAGTACATGGTCCTTAGTCAGCGTGACTTGGGCTCGTAATCACATTAGACGTAATACAAGGAGTAGTGCGTTCCATGCAAACTACCAACTTTATTATTAAGAAAACATATCTTGACACCGGGTGGGCCTAAAAAAAGCGTACTTAGTCCACGCAAATCCCGTATGCTGATTTTACCTAAAATGCGAAGATGTATGGCGAACAAGTTAGAGCTGACTCCAACATGGCATTGCACCATTAAAAAATAAGGATTAGACGGTCTCTCTTAAAAAATCATTGACAAAGTGTATTTTCCCTTAGATATTTATTTCTAGAGAATAACTTTTCGATCTTGCGAGAGACTGTCGCAAAACTTTGGCCGCTTTACGTATTCGCAAAACGTAATGGTCCGTTTGTATTGCGAAAGGGTGGTCGATTGCATCGGTCATCGGGCCTTATACATATATTGGGAAAGAAGCTAGGATGAAACATGAGCTGTCGTCGCTAATATTTATCGAAAGGTGGAGCAGTGCAGTGGAATTGATGCGACTTGAGGAGATTGGACTCTCTGGGTATGAAGTGAACAAGAACAAGGTATAGAGATGCGAGCTGAATGCTTTTAATTGGGAGCCTACAAGAACGAGGCACGATGATCTCTGCTATATTCCAGGTAGCAAAGCTGGAGATAGCGGGATACTGAACTCTTGTAACGGTCTAAAGTTGCCCTAATGTTACACAATCCCCGTTAAGTACACTTGGTGTACTTAAGGGGATGGTCAATTACTAAATAATAGTAATTTGACCCAACACTCGGGTGTGGTGCACATTTGTGACCAACCCTTGTGGATGTGATGCACATGGGTGCATTCACATTAGGAGGGATGACGCCCAGCGTCATCCGTGATGACGGCTAGCGTCATCCGTTACGCGAGGTATCTATAAAGATACGCTCGCAATACATATTAAATGATATCTATAGAGATATCATTTTAATTGGTAAAAATAGGTATTTGTATTTAATTCTATTAAATATAAATCAGTCTGAAAACTACTTCCTACTTGGTAAGTGCGCACGAGGAGACGGATTACCGCTCCCGTGACGACACTTAACCAGAGT
>NC_090615.1:4891902-4910746 GCF_004359215.1 Bremia lactucae | reverse complement strand
CTCGAGATCCGCAATACGTCGTTCAGCAGCATGCGACTGAACGGACGAAGGTAAGGCAGCCGCGATTAGGTGGGCGAGATCGCCGCTCCTATCGGGCGCCACCGGCACTAATGGATGCGGGTGGGAATCAACGCTTCCTTGTTGGAAGGTTGCTTGCCCACCGCTCCGTGACGCAAGGGTACCAGATCCTCGTCCAATGGAAAGGTTACCCGAAGAGTTTTGACTCTTGGGAACCGATCGATACCCTACGTATTGATGTGCCCGGCTTGGTTGCTGCCTATGAAAAGGAGCACCAGCTGAGGCCACTTCGCTAGTCTCAAATGGACTAGCAGAAGCAGCGTAGTGAGAAGAAACAGGGGGTACAGTACCACCCATGTTTTCTTTCACACGCAAACGGGCGAAATTAATTCGCTGCGACCACTGTTTCATCGCATCGGAATGCGGATGAATGCGGCGCAGGAATTCCGCCTCGTATTGGTCAGACGTTTCATTTGAACGCAACACGACCGGGATCGGGAAAATATGCCCAAGCGATTTTCCCTGAGCCCTCCATGATTTAAAGACGCAATAATAATTATCTGCGTCTACAAGAGCGCGCTCTAGGAGCGACGCTCTTGGTCCGTTTAAACGAGGCCATTTAGATGGAGGGGGGGCATCTTTGGAATGCCACCCGTCACATAGCCACGTTCCAAACGACTGGCTTGTGACATCGACTGAGCACGTTCACGTGTCGTCGGCGGAGCTTTAGGCTCCGAATCCTCTATGTCAGAACCATTATGGATTATAGTCTGAGCATAAGACGTTGTGGTTATACCCAACGAAGAAGCGGCTGCGCCTTTATGGGCAGCTCTCTCATTACCTGTCGCTGTGCTTTCCAGCGCAGACGACGGGACAGCATTCGTAAATAATGCTGTCTCCTTGTAGTGAGCCATGAGAGAAGGTTGGATGAGCAATAATGCGCCATCATCCTTGCTCATGAGTTCGTTGTCCGCATCACTACTATGAGGTGACGGCAACGGTGTCGACTCATTGTAATCGACAATGAGCGACGGATCAACATCCTCACTGTTGGGGTTAAAGTGGGATGGATCCTTTAGCCCTGTTAACGCGACAGCCGCAGTGGCTGTCGGCGTTTCGACTAAGGCATTTGACGCGGCCGACGAATTAACGCGGCGCGTGCGCTTAGTGCGAGGTTGAGTGGGCGTCTTCGCGGACGACCCACCAACGTGGCCCCTATTAGGTGGCATCTTGGGCGCCATCTATGGAAGCACAGGTCGCTAGAAAGATAGAGTGAGCTAGCGGCACGTAAAGCTGCTCGCAGTTCCTCTCTCCTCTTTGACGAATTTAAAAATGTAAATTCGTTCTTAAAGATGGGGATGGTGTAACGGGCTAAAGTTGCCCTAATGTTACACAGTCCCCGTTAAGTACACTTTGTGTACTTAAGGGGATTGTCAATTACTAAATAATAGTAATTAGACCCAATACTCGGGTGTGGTGCACATTTGCGACCAACCCTTGTGGATATGATGCACATGGGTGCATTCATATTAGGAGGGATGACGCCCAGCGTCATCCGTGATGACGGCTAGCGTCATCCGTTACGCGAGGTATCTAGAAAGATACGCTCGCAATACATATTAAATGTTATCTATTGAGATAACATTTTAATTGGTAAAAATAGGTATTTGTATTTAATTTTTTTAAATATAAATCAGTCTGAAAACTACCTCCTACTTGGTAAGTGCTCACGAGGGGACGGATTTCCGCTCCCGTGACGACACTTAACCAGAGTACTTAGTGTGTTGGGTGAGGTCGCTTGCGCGCCCACCACAACTGCCTCACTGCACGCAAGAGAAGCAGGTTTAACCGCTTCCTCGCTGTGCTAGGGTGTGTGTCTAAGTAGAGCGTGGCCGCATTACGACGTGCCCGCCTACAACTCTATCGACGTAGTAATGCAAGTGTTTAAAGTAACACTGAGAGAAGAATTCGACCTTTATCATTGCGATAGTAGCGGGAAGAAAGACAAGACCCTAACAGTGTCTACTTAGCCTGATATCGTAAAATTAAAGTAATTATTATTGTCCACTTTGTCGAAGAAAAGTTTTGCGGCGGCAGGCTCAACACCATTTATAACTATTTGCTGGTGGGGTACCGTTGACCGAAATGGGGTGCCGGTAACGTTACTTGAAAAAAGATAATAAGATTTCATAGAAGAAAGCCCAGGCTTGATCCGAACGATTTCCACTATGTTGACTTAATTTCTTTCGCCAACAGTGGTAGCTGCACAGCATTTATACCCTTGTCCGCAGCGGATAATATACGTTTTGGGATCAGCCCATCAAACACCGTTTTGATAACAGTTAGAAATTTCATGGCTCTAGCATCTTTGCATTCTGAGTGCTGAGAACACCTTCGTTCTCAGGAAATACTATTGCTTTCCAAATCAGATCTGATTGACTTTGCGACTACGCAAACCACACACGAAATGTTTGGGTTCTATCGTTGGCAATTAAGTTTTTTTGAACTTGACTTCAGAGGCGCTATCAGATCAAGTGTGTGGCTGGCTCGACGTCGATACAACGATAAGTTGAAGTTGAAAACGGGCAAACTCGACAAATCAAAATTAGCGAGGGAGTTGGCGTGCAAGATGTCGCGAAAATTGTGTGACTGCACTAAACAATCGACTTACATTTCTGGAAATGAAGATATTCAACGACCTAAGCATTCAAAGTGGAACTGTAAAGTATTGAAGCGAATTGTGAAAGGCATTGATTGACAGACAGTAGAATAAAATACGCTTGGGCATAAGCCAAAGTTGAAGACATAAACTGATGTAGGCGGCTGGTGGGATCAACGAGAACGTCTTGCTCTACCCAACTTTGCTGCACATGCTTTTGGTATGTTTTTTTGTCAAATCCTATTTTTCAATATAACAACATACATAGTTAATAGAAGTGCAGCTCGACTTTTAATCCGATGAAGAAAGTTATTATTTTCTATATTGTCATGTTTGTTTATATTCAGTTATTTTTTTTGAAAGGTAAATAAACTTCTCCATGCAAACCCCTAGCTCGAGAAAGCTACGGACTTGCACAGAAACCCTCGATGTCGAAGATGAACGGAGCTGCGCCAGCATTGATGACCGCTTGATCACCAAAGGTGTGGAGAGACACAACCTCCGCGTACTCACCACTAAGCAACATTATGGGTGCCAATCATCTCGCCGTTATTCGTGAAAAAGATTTTCTGCTTGTCATCGTCCAGACCGCAGCCAACCGTATGCATATCAGCTTTCGTCTTCTGGCTATCATTACGAGCCGTACATCAACCCCACAACGATCCAAACGCACTCCAGTCGCCACCATACGGCTTAGATCCATCGTTGAAGACAAAATTGCCGTCATTTTCATGATAGGCGTACGACACGCCCTTCCAGCCCACATGTTCTCTGAGCCAAAAAAGCTGTAAGCATACGCGTAAATACGTCAGAGATAGATGCCAGGCCCACACTTGCACAGCCGTCGGTGCTTACTTCAAAGTAAGAAATGTTCTTATGCAAAACACGAGCACAGCACAGCATAGGTAGCTTTCGATCCCGCGGATCGAGTCGACGGTGTTTTTGTCAAATTTACGAAGCATCGAGTTATTAACCACACGACACAAGCCGCTGGATATCTGAGTGACAGTGCCACGCGTCGAAAACTCGTAGAATGTGTTTGAACGCACAGTAATAGCTGATCGCGGTACGGCAGCGATAAGTATGATTCAGTTAGCATCTTATTGCGCCACTTTCGACTCGATAGATAGCTCCACACCTTAAAATGTCCCTTATATAAACTATTTATGGACACGACCCGGGCAACCACTCCTTTCGAGTTGTAACGGGGTGTCACGTTGCATAAGTATTATTTCCTATAAGAAGAATAATAAATATTTTTTCCTATGAGAGGAAATAAATAAAGAAGTACAATATTTGTAATCCGTGTAAGGTTTAATAGTACTGATCAGTACTAGTGAAGAGTACCCCGTTGCACCTGGTAGCACTTCACAGCGCTTCGTAGTCCGTTTAACGACCTACGCACGTTCTATTCAACACGAATATGTTATATGAAGAAGGAGAAAGCTTTCCAGGCCCTCAAGAAGGCTATCACGCCACGTGTGAAGGGTTTACTCATTTGAGTTACCTTGAATGGAAAGCGATCGATCGGTCGTAGGCGGGCCAGCCGTTGTCGCCCTGCTGTACACTCTGGGAAGAGATAAACAGCATGCGGCCATAGCCGAGTTCATACGAAACGATTTCGACACGGCCCGAGCGAAAGTAACCTTGCTTCACCAGCAAGGCTCTCAACACGCGGAGGTGTTGAGAGAACAGGGTGCTCAACAATTAAAAATGTTGAGACAGCAGCATGACGTTGCTGCTAATGGGCCGACGCTCCGCGTCGACCCCAAAACTTAAATCGAAATCTCTAAGTTTAAGGCAGTCAAATGCAACTTTCTTTTGAGGTGGTTCGTCAAATTAGACGTTACCATAAAAGCTCGTCGTATCGGTGATGATGCGAAGAAAGTGAAATTTGGCATGTCCAACTTTGCCGGACGTGCCAAACCTTGGGCCTTGGGACTCATGCTTCACGTTCTATTAGTCTTTAGGTCGTATGAGGTCTTTAGGACCCGGGTCAGACAAACATTTGAGCCACCACGTGCCGAAACTAGGGCTCGAGCCGAACTCTGGATTTGAAGCAGGGCAAGCGTGACATTCACGCTTACGCCTAACATACACGATACCTGGTCGCCAGCCATCCAATTGATGAACAAACACAGGTTACTGTGTTATTGAAGGTATTGCAGATGGACCTGTTAACACCCACCTGTTCCGGCTAGAATTAGAATTGCTCGACCAAGCGATCTCTATAGCGGAACAGGAGGACTTCAGCCTGAAACAGGCTTTCGTCCACTCGGGTGCATATCGTCCACCAAGGCGACAAAAAAAACGGAGGCCCAGAACCCAATGATCTCTCGTTTGTAGAGAGCGAGAAGCCTCGCTCTTTAACTTACAAACGGTTACAAAAACGTTATTGTTGTCAAAAGACGGGCCACTACGCCTATGAGTATAGTGCCCCACGGCCAGTGCCTACAAAATGAGCCAATAGACCGACCTCTCGCTAGGAACAGCAAGGCAGATCGTCAAAAAACGGTCGGGGTCATTAGGTGCGGAACGCCCTATTGATTCAGCATCGTCAAAAAAAATTGCAGGGCCTTTGATGAAATTTGCTCCTCACACAAAAACATTTGTGTGTAATTGCCCCAGGGGATAAGGCTAACCTCATCACCCTGAAAATTCAATAGTCAAACAAGTTACCACTTAAGTCCATTGTCGATTGTGGGGCGTCGGATAATTTTATTAGACGCAAATCGCTAGAACATCGCAGACTCAAATTTATTGAGCGCGATACTCCTCTAACGGGGATGACAGTACCCTTAGCAATATGCGCATCTGTAACAGTACGGAAGCGTGCAGCTGGTATCCACTTCTCTTAAAAGGTTAGCAGTAGGATGATGATTTCATCATACTAGAATTGGACGACAGATTTGTTGTCATCCTTGGAATACCAAGGCTGAGAAAGTACGAGCCATGTATAAATTGGCAGTATCAAGCCGTGACGATGCCTGTCTCTTGTTCATCGGATGGCCAACTGATGAACGTCTTGGAACGCCTACAAGCGTGTGGATGTCCTACGAGTGAGTGCGATGGCCTCACTTGTGGGTCGGTCGTTAGCATGACTGCACAAGACCTCGGTGTGAATACCCAACACATTGTGGACAGAGCTACAGACGGCTGTGCACAAGCACAGGCAGTGTCTAAGTTCGACCATGAAAAAGTTGAGTGGTACGAAACAAGAATTCTTGATCGAAAAGCAACATCCTAGAAAATATGAAACGCCTGTCTTCAAAAGGCAGTGCGAATGTCCTATATCGACTGAAGAGTCGATCGTAGAGGATCTCGCTTTGGTAGCGCAACCACAGCTAGAGGCAGTTGGAAGATACTCCTTAAATGATTTATGTGGGAATAAGTCCCCGGAAAGTAGTCAAAGGTTCCTAGGTACCTTACGAAATAAATTCCGAAGAGGAAACTGAGACAAACAAATGTCTTAGTAAACAATGGATCAAGTGTAGGCGCTTATGTACTTGATCTAATAGCGCCTCCAAAACAATTTCGGAGATAACTCAAGTTCCAACGCTGGAACCAAAACGGTTCTTGCGTGATCTGCGTAGCGGAAAAGTCAAGCAGATCTGTGCGCTTGTCACAGATGACAACTACGTGGCCGATATTCGGTGCTGGCAATGGTGTTTCCTGAGAACGAACGGGTTCTCAGTAGCCCATCAATGTACGAGAGTGTACTCTATAAGAAGACTCGGATTGAACGCTTGACGTTCCAATCCTGGGAGTCTTTGAAGACAAACCCTTTATGTACCGGTTTAAAGGAATTCAACGATGTCTTCCCTGAATCAGTAGCGGAGAGCTGCCTATGGTTAAAGGCACTCGAATCGAAATCGACCTAACTCCAGACTCAAAATAATGGCCTCGTGAACAAGTAATAGCGATCGACAAATTCTTTGCCGATCGATTAGCAGCGGGCCATGTGAGGGAATTAACTTCCCCACATAGCTCTCCGATCTTCTGTGTGCGTAAAGCAACAGGAGGGTGGCGGATTGTGCATGCATTCAATAAATTGAACGCTGCAACGGTACCGGCTCAAACGCCGATACCAAGAGATAGACCCTAAACATAGCCAAAGCATATTTCATGGGAAGGAGATCCTTGTCACATACTGAATAGTTGCGTTCAGCTGGTTGAAGCTGACGCGATAGATAATAGACGATGCGCTCTGAGCCATCCTTGTCATATTGCATTAACGCACAGCCGATTGATAATTCGCTGGCGTCACAGACCCCATGAAAAGGTCGGTCTTCGCCAGGATTGGCGACTGCATCTAGCTTTGCTTAGTACCCTCGAAGCAACGCTGACAATCAGCGGTCCGTGAACACTTAACATTTTTCTTTAATAACGAAGAAATATGTACTGTCATTACGGCATAATTGAGTGAGTACTTGTGCAGGTACGCCTCTAAACGAGAGACTTTCTAAGCATTTTTACATCGACTGGCACAGGCCAGTTGGTAATTCCCTTGATCTCTAAGGGTCAGGGCGTACACCATGTTTAACCACAATGCACTCAAGAAGTGGTATCTCGCTTGCAGTGAATATAAACTTCTGAGATTTGCATCCAATAATGCTAACGCATTAGTGTAAGAACCATTCGGACGTGTGTACGATGTATCTCAACATCCGATTTTCCGTTCATGGGCTCTGCTATGAGGGAAGACTTTATCAAATAGCTTGGTGCAAAATTTCGCACCAATCTCAACAGATTAGTTACACATCTGTTAAAGTCGCAAGGGCATTACTAAGTCCCTCGCCACTCCCATAGCATATCGCTTGGGATTTCTACTGCTGTGAACGGAATATCCTGTCCTCGCATAAGGATCTGATAGAATTTATGCTACAGATCCATTGACGGAAATATAGCACTTCTTGGCATACCATCAATGATAACGTCTTTTCGTGGAAGATTCACCGTTCATTGTATATACGGACCATGCGTCTTTACGCACGGCCGTAAACAGTCCACACCTCTCGCAAAAGGTGGCGAGGATGTTGTCTCTCTTTGCGGAGTTTAACTTCTCCGTGGAGTATAAAACAGGACGACTTAACGTCGTCGCTGATGCCCATTCGCGCCGGACCGATTTTGAGCCGGCCGTGCAAATTAAAAGTGACCAAAAGGCCACAGTTGCAACAATAACTGTTCCGTCGTCAACATCACTCGACGACGTTAGCAGAGCTAATCAAGAAAAAAGGCTGTTGAAGGGTTGATGGATTATCTTAGAAATCCATCCCACCAATCCTTAAAAGGATTGTCGAAATTGTATTGACCCTCAACAGATCTACATACAACACGCAATAATGTATTGTATTATACAGCCCCTGCTGGCGACACACCTCGAGTCGTCATCTCCACCCATAATGACTTGCGTTTACACATTATGTACGGGTGCCACGATGCACCAATAAGTGGTCATCTTGGACGTAAGAAGACCGATTCACGATAAGTTGCGACTTCTACTGGCCACGCCAGTATCATTTCGTCCGCAAGTACATACATACGTACTTGCGAAGTTTGTCAACGGGCGAAGCCCAGTGCTTCATCCCGTGCTTCGTTACAACCTCTGCCTGTTCCGGCAGAGTGTTGGCAGTCTGTATCTATGGACTTCGTCATCAGATTTTCCAACGACGAGCATAAGAACAGTGGCTTTCTTGTTTTTGTTGATCGTTTCAGCAAAATGGTTCATCTTGCTGCAGTACCGAACTCGATCAAAGCCAAAGGCTATGCTACTGTCTTTCTTGATACGATATTTCGACATCATGGGTTACCCCGCGAACTGGTCTCAGATCGAGATCCTAGATTCACGGCGGAATTTTGGCAAACAGTGCTCAAATCACTTGGAACGCGGTTAAAATGTCAACTTCTTATTATCCTGAAACAGATGGTCAGATAGAGCGGCAAACTGTATTCTCGAAGAGATACATCGTGGATACGTCCACATTTTTAAGAGTTACCGCGAGTTCTTGCCGATAGTAGAATTTGCCATTAATAATTCAGTGTATGCTTTTACAAAGCGTTTTTCTCGTGAATGGCTTATGCCACCCACGTATACCCACCTTGTTTGAGATTGACTATTACTCAAGAGGAGGAGAAACACGCTCGAGCTAAGAGCCTTCTAGCTCTTGCTCATCACGCATGAGCACTATAATCAATGCGAAGGATACCAATGCTGAGTCAACAAACGTTGAAGTGGACATAATCAGTAACAACAATAATGCTATTACTGACTTAGACAACGATGCTACAAGACTCAGCATGTAAAACAATAATATTAGTGAGAGCAATAATGCTCTCACTGATGAAGAGAATGGCATCTCGTCAGTGCGCATCGGTCGCACTCAAGAAAAAATCAAAACCGAGTCAGCAGTAGGCATCCGCCAAGGCCGACAGTTCCGAGCCAACTCCTAATTAATGCGGAACAGAGTCTGATTCTCTTGGATTAGACGATACACTCTTTCCTCCAAGGAAGAGATCTTTTGACGAGCTGTCACCAGCTCGTTTTGAAGGGACTGATGTTCCCTTTCGTTTGCCAGTTGATCAGTCGCAACCTGCGCACAATTTCTCAGCAGGTCTCGAGAAACATTATCTACCGTCACCGATTACTCGCGGCGACGGGATCGCTCGTGATCAGTATCATTCCTTAGATAATAAAGAGTGTGATCCCAATCACGATATTAATTCGGGTTCGTCAAACGAGGCGAACCCGATTTCCCTCCACCGTTTTCACATCCATTGACGGATTCGAGTGGTATGAAGCGCTTTCTTGTTGAAGAATCTCGAGCCACCGTGAGGTAAAGGGGGTTTGAACGAGTTAGCTCGTTCGTTGGCGCGAGTATCCACCCTCGCATGATAGTTGGTAACCACATTCCCAATTGATGTTGGACGTTCCGGGTTTCGTGTTCCAGTACGACGAGATCTATCCTCATCGCAGAAGGTCATCGGAGAACGAGCGCTTTCCGCGATCGAAAAAGGATTGGAGGTTTTCAATACCTTGGCGCATCTCGTAAGAGATGCGAATCCTCCAATAAGGATCTTTAAGGGAATATGCTTCTTTAGGGGCATGACCTGCACCCTTAAAACAACCTAGCATGAGTAGCGAGAGGCAAGAAATCGCTGCCTCTCTAAAAAATTGTGCAACTTATGCGTGCACCGACTACAGTCCGTTTCTCGAGCCGTTCACGGAAAGCTTTCAGCTTGTCAAGCCAGACCTCACGGCCTATGTTCTGTATATTATGTACAAAGGCTGTCTAAGCTTGAACAAAAATATAACATTCTTGCTCGTTAAGAAGAGTACCACCGATGCCGGAAAAAGGCATCGATGAAGATTTCCGTCTCAACCTCACCAGGCTTGTAAAGCCTTAATGAGTCGAATAGTGGAATGTGATATCGATCGTTGGTCATACTAGACCAACGAATTAGGTTATCCTTAGAGGGCAACCAAGGCCTCTTTTCAGGAGCGAAGTGCAACGTATTGTGGTCCCTCTCCTATTGGATCATGTTAAAGTTAACGTCAATTTGACCTTTTAAGCGATACCTAGAATCACTCTTTTCCTGGTGATGCGAACTACCATCACCAGCAGCACTTTTCCCTTCGCGACCACTTAGTTCCTGGTGACGCATACCAACGTCACCAGAGTGGTCATCGCCGATCGCCCACGGAGTCATCTGATGATGACTTCCCACCAAAGAGGCCCGACGAGTCGAACAGCCTCGTCATCACCTCTCAGGTTTCACGTTAGAATCCAAAGGTTTAACGGACTCGGCCTTGGGTGATCCGGCGCCCTTTACAGCAGACACTGAGTCGGGCGATGCCGGTGACTTGGTCCAGTCACCTACAATTGTGTAACAGGTGACTTGTCACCGTCACCTGCAATGTCATTAACCGATGACATGTTCCAGTCACCTACAATGGGAGTAGAAAGTGACGTATAGCGTCTACTGAAACATTGCAATACCAACAGCTGCACTGATCCGTGCAGCTGCCAGCTTTGCGGCCTCACGACCCATGCGCACAGACTTGTTAGTCTCCAAGTTGATTTTCGTCAAAATCAATTTAACAAAAATTATATCTGTATTGATAAAAACCTATAATGCAAAATTACAGGGAAATACATAATAGTATTTCCCATCACCCTACATCAGTCACTATAGTGACTGTTGGTTAAGGGGGGGGGGGTAATAGAAGGGTGTGTCCCGTATCATAAGTATTATTTCCTATAAGAGGAATTATGAATATTATTTTTTATAAGAGGAATAATAAATATTATCCTATATGAAAGAAAACAAATAAAAAAGAACATAATTATTATCTTTATAAATCTTGACTTAAATAGTTCCAAGAAAATACCAAATTAGTAGTATGGATACAATAAGTCATTAGCTCTATTGATTGGTTGATTTGAGTCTAAATCAACCGAGCCAATCGTTAAGGACGATTGTGCGGTGTGCAAGGAGGTGCCATACTTAGTTATTAATGTAATGAGATCAGATGTAGATAGAAGATCGTGACGTAAGGTACAAAATATGTTGATACAGTTTTACTTTTCCCTAATCTTATTCTAATGAATTACCTTTGGTAGCTAAAGCCCCTTAGCTACCTAAAAACCTTCATCTGTACCCTTGTGTACATGAAGTTTCGAGGCACTTAACCTACACTGTAATCAGTGTAAGGTGAACTAGTTCTGATCAGTGATAGTGAAAGGTGCCCCGTTACACGAGTCATACAGGAGAAATGACAAAAATTATCCCATTTGCTCACACAATTAAAGTACGTTCGTTTTGACAGTTTTTACAATACGTCGAGTAGAGTTATATTGCACGCTTCCGCTGTGCTTGAGTTGTATGTCTCAGCGGACACTTGACAGCATTTTGTGGTCCACCTATGAGCTTCAGGGGTTGTTGGAGCTTAAGCCTCCGAGCTCGCATTCTACTCATCATCGTGTTGACCCCCATTTTCGTGAGACCCAAAAAGGAATTCTACAGGCATCATCTAAGGGCTGATGTAATCTGTAATACAAACACAGAGCGTCTGAGAGCAGTAGGCTCGAGTCGACGCATTCGTTGAGCACGAAAATACTCCCTACCGACATGTTCAAAGCAATATCCTGGCTATGGTTGTTATATATGCCTAAAACGAGTATGGTTCATGAATCCCAGACCGATACAGTCAAGGTAAAAGTATTCATGGAAAGCTTATCTGTGGCCTAGACTCGGTCCCGCAAATGTGTAGTTTACCATTTTCGAGGAGGATGCCGATTTGTTGTTAGGGTTAGGCACTAGTCAATAGTCTAAATGGTACTATAAAAAGCATTAGACAGCCACGCCGTATCACGCGAAGTTTTTGGCCATATAAATTTTAATGCGTCAAGTGCTGAGCCCTTACAGCAGCTCAGCAGTGTCACTCAGTCTATTTGTGCAAGAAAACACAGGCTCCGAACCTGGTTGGTCGGAATCGTGACATCGAACGAAACGGTATTAATGGGAGGCTATGTTATTTGATGCTATGGCTACACTTGGATGGCTATATGCAAATAAATGACCGTTGCAATTACGCCGGATGGGCAATTTGGAAGCGGCACTCCCTGTTTTGCGGGTCGCTTAAAGAAATGGAGCATCGCTTGCGTCCACTGGCAGCGCCGCAGCGAGTTGAAAGCAAAAACCGCTAAGGGCTAGTAAGCGCAGGGTACCCTCGGCACTATACTTGGAATAGGGCACACATCGGTCGGTGAACGTTGTTGTAGTACATTTACTTCATGGATAAAATACTCTTTTGTTCTATTTAAAATAGGTAATTACTAAAATCCCATTTTATTTGGGTGACATATGTGGCAGCCGCCAGATATTAATCTTGCGGCCGAAGTCTATTCTAATTCAGGTAGAATAAGGTTTAAGGTTAATACAATTAAATAAAGTTCAGTTCCCCTTTTGAATTTAAAGCGTCTAGTGCCTTCATTTGGCTTGCGCATTTGTCTGTGAGAGCCAGAAGCCTTTCTAAGATAAATACTCTCGGGCGCTAGTTGCATCTTGGTTCTATGAATCTCAAAATCTGTTGAAGTATGATTCACTAAGCTTTATTAGCTTGAACGACTCATTGAGATGGTTCACCTATAATTCTATAGAACTTAATGACGATTTGAGTCAATAAGTCTTCCCCTGACTTGCGGAGCAAGGTAGCTCCGCTACGCCTGGTAGCATTGTATTCAATCTACACCCGAGTCTTTATAAGACTAAGCCTCTGATATAATGGAAACGTTTCCAGAACTTTCAGAGGCGAACCGAGACGCGTTTGAGAAGCTCAAAACCTCGTTTGGGCTTAAGCACTTTGAGTTCATCATGTTCCAGGGACCAGAGGTTCTGGATGCATGGCTTGAAGCTTTTCTGCAATATGAAATCTCCCTGATCGGACAGGTACAGGATCATTTAGCGGCAGCAATGCCAACTCGGTGCATCAATGTACCTAATTCGGAGCCTATAGCTCGCCCTGTTGCCGTCCATGTTAAGACGTTTAGGGGTAAAGAGGGAGAAACATCCCATTTCGGAATTTAGCAGACGGAGATATTCATAGACTCCGCTTTGTTTTTAACAGAACGACAAAAGTGGCCATGGCCATTTCCAGGCTCGGAGGTTGAGCTATGGAATGGGTACTTTCGTGCAGCACGCCTATAAACGATGCTTTCTTTTCATGGGATTCGCTGGAACATCAAATGACTAGCATGCTTGCACCGCCTGATCCGGATTTTCGCATGCGATCAAGGCTCATAGCGACTACTCAGGATAGACGAGCCCTAGGAAACTATGTTCAAGAGTTGAGAACTCCCATTGCATTTATGCATCACGACCCGGCGCAAGAAGCAATTGTCGTAACAATTTTTATGGGAATCTCAACATGGGCGTTGCCCGGACGGAATTATGCCGATCCCATCCTGCTACTTTTAAAGAGGCAGTTGCCATAGCGCTACGCGCTGAGTTCGACTTTAAGTCTACTCGTGTTAGCACGCCTGTTTACCGTACAAACTCTTCGAGCTCATCAGTATCGTCTTTTAGACCGGAACCCACGGATCTAAACCTCGTGGAGGAAGAAAAAGAAGCCCTTTAAGCTGATGAACAGCATAAGAAGATTTGTAGATGTTATATGAGCGGAAGCACGAAACATTCACGTCCGGCCTGTCCTCTATGCAATGCCCGTAGAGCTCAAAAGAGCACCGATTCCGACCTATACCGGAAAACTGGTACGGTGCGGGAAAATGTCGACGCCCAGTAGATGCGGAACGCTCTACTGGGGTAGACATAGGCTCGATTGAACCTCTAGGAGGTGAGAGTAAACATGACTAGCTCCAACTAGCCTGGTGAGTAATGACATGGGGTGTGAGAGCAAGCCTGGCTTGTTAGTCGTTCAGGTGACTGTGAAGAGCTATGATTAGCCATTCTTAATTTTATTTGACTCAGGGGCGTCTTGCAATTATGCTCGACGTCTTTCCCTTGAAGGAAATCAACAAAAATGTTGAGGCGCTTTAAGTGCATGAAAGATATACAGCCACCGTTTGCTTAGCGACTGAAGCTCGTATCACTGTTTCCAAAGTTCCGTTGGACGTAGATATGAAGTTTCTGGACTTTGACAGTGTGAAACGCTGTCTCGTTCTTGATTTGAATTCGATCATATAATCTCATCTTTGGTATGGTCTGGCTTGAACGCCATGAGCCATGGCTCGATTACAGGTCTAAGACCTTAGGCGGAACGCGCGATGTTCCTAGCAAAGTTTTGCAGAGTCATGAACCCACCTTTGCTAGGCAACAAAAGCTCTAATGGTGCGAAACACTGACTGAATTTATTAACTCATACATTGGAATGTATGAGTTAATAAACTCCATTGTTATAAACATTAATTCTGAGGAACGGCACTTACTCCGTCGAGTGGCACTCGTTGTAATAACGATTCACTAATGCTGGAAGCATTGTTTGCCTAAGGCCGAGTCATCAAGGGGTGTAATATACCTGAGACTGGAGTGGCACGTCTAAGTCCACCGACTGTGGTCGGCAGAGGTGGTACCATACTGAGTGTCAGTAGTAACAATACTGCCGGTTCGCCAGGGCATTTCGGGTCAAAGCTTTTTAATAATGCACGTGAAGTGACACGTAAGCGAGCACTGGGCAAGGAATTTGAAGTTACGTAACTCCTCCAGTGACGCATCTGTTCCGCCCTCATCGAGTTTATGCACGGACTTATTTTGATGAAGTTTTTGTACATAGTTGTTCGGAGCAGGGTCGGTCGGATGTGAAAAACCACATAGACCATATGCAAGCAGTGCTCAAGTGTATGCGTACAATTAAATTGTATGCCAATGCGTCAAAATACATTTTTGGCGCAAAAGAAATTCTCTTGTTTGGGTGTTTCATTGGGAAGCGAGGCTTCAAAGTGGATCCCGCCAAAGTTAAAGCCATAGTTGATTGGCCGGTTCTAAAAACCAAAAGGTTTCCGTAAGATGTTGGGCTCGCCAACTACTTGCACAAATACAGCGAGATCTACGCTGTTATGGCTAACAATTAAATGTATGTTATCCTGATAATGATATAAAGGCCATTATCGAATCTCCTAAGAAATCACACAGGTTGGTGCTGGACTACCACCGAGAATGATGCTTATCAAGCAGTTAAGGATAGTCTTATTCATGCCCCGATTCTAGCATGGCCAAATCCGAATTGGCCTTTTAGCGTCGCCTGTGATGCATCAGATTTTGCCGTCGGCAGTGCTCTGTTACAAACAGATAATGATGGGTGAGAGCGTGTAATTGCATTCGAGTCTAGACAGCTTAAAGCCGCGAAAAAAAAACTACCCAGTTCATGACATAGAGTTGCTTGCAGTGAAGTATGATCTTGTCAAATTCAGAGTTCATCTGCTAGGCTCTAAGCCGTTTGCGATATATACAGATCACGCATCTTTACGCACTGCGAAAAAGTCGCCCCATCTCTCTCAGAGAATGGATCGATGGCTTTCCGTTTTCGTCAAATACAGTTTCGAGGTAAAATATAAGCCAGGCAAGTAGAATGCTTTGGCTGATGCATTATCACGCAGGTCGGATTATGAACTCTCTCATATAACGACTATAACGTCACCTATATATACATATATATATATACTACTGTAATATTCCGTTTGGCTACGTCAAGGATGACCAGTGTGTAGCTCTGCTACAAGCTCTTTGATCACTGAGTCGGGCATTAAATTGTCGACACGTTTGCATGCGAGCTTACATGGCTTTTCGATCGACAACGCCCTGTTACTTTATGCACGGATGCTGCGGATACTTGCGCATCGTTGTTTCTCATTAAGGAGATTTAAAGTATCGAATCCTCTACGAGTCACATGAGCTGTTCTTAGTGGTCATCTCGATAGAGAGAAGACGTAAGGCTCCGTAAGCCAGATTATATTGGTGGCCCAAGCTTTACAAATAAGTAAGACACTTTCTCAAAGAATTTTTTGTGGGTATCATTTGATTATACTTATTTAATAATGAGGGTGCCGTTAACATTTCCTCAAAAATATTTAAATTAATATTTAAATCTTGGATTTATTAATGAAGGAAGAAAAAAGATAAAGAATTTAGAAATCGAAAAGCAAATTTATCTAGTAGCTCAACACCAAAAAATATACCTGCTTATTTTCTTAAGCTTTTATGTGGCGGCTTTTACTTATATGAAACCGATTTTTAAACAATTGATAGGCATAGTATGGGACCTCAGTAATTGATGAAACGCGGCTAATATACATCATATAAGCATCCATTAAAAATAGTCTTAATATTTCGAAAAAAAAAGATTAGTGTTAAAAATTATTTCAAGAAATTTAGATATTAAAATATTCAAGACGGAAATCAAATCAAAAAAGTCTTTCGGCCCGTGAGAATAAAATACTCTCAGTTTTAAAAAGTTGAAATAGAAATCAATGTCCCTATCGGCATTGACAAAGTGCACAGCTGTAAAGAGCAAGCCTCAATGCTGCACTAATGGTGCCACGTGAACTCGCAGAAAAAGGCACGTATTTGTCTTTTTGCAGCACGTACCTTCAAGTGACTAGCTAGAATAAACAGGGATATGTATTAGAATAAAAAGTTCTTTTGTAAAGGTGCGTATTTAATAAGATATAAGAAATGCGGACGGCCTATACACTCTCAAATTCTTCGAAAACCGTGCAATAGGTGGCGTGGCCATCGGCGGAAGATATGGCTAAGTGCATGACATAAAAGTGTTGCAGGAAAATTACTTGTTTGGTCCTCGGAGTCCGCGTAACGTTGTCCCATCATCATGTCAGATTCCTTGCATTTGAAGTCTAAATAGTCTTTTAAATTATCAGGCATAACAGTCTGTGTAAAAATGTCACAATGCTAAAGCCTCTGCATGAGTCGAAGTAGGCAAACAGTTGTTTACCTCTGTACACGTTCGATTACTAAAAATAAAAATCTATCAATTCCGATCAGGCCTTTACTTTTACCAGATTATAAAGTAAAAATAAAGGGAATTGCTATTTCCACCCACCCAATTTGCTACTTCCACCCGGCCAGGTAGAATCCGACCAATCAAATAATGGCGTCATTTCTATTGAAACAAAATTGTTACCCCTGAAATTATGATTGGTTGTTACTAGGCGAGTCCACCAGGGTTGATCAAAAGCAGATTCGTTTTGAACAGGACGCAATTGGTATTGATTGGTCCCGTGTATCGCCAGATTCTTTATTTGACCAGGACCCAGTCGTTGTGGTCTTTGAAGCAGATCCACTACTTCATCGCTTTCCTTGGAGCTGTGAGGAACGAATGCGAACTGCTTATCGCTTGAAAGAACTTGCTACGCAACCGTTCAGGAGATCCAGAAGAGACCTGGCTAAGGAGCTCGATGAACAGTTTCGGAAGATGAAGCATTGGGGAGAGCATGACGAGTGACAACTCGCAGCATTGAACCAAAAACCGAGGCAAGTTTGGAGTCACGACAACAGCCTATCCGAGTTCCAAATGCGGACAGAATATCCAGTGTCAACGCATCAGCTCAAATTGTATTACAACAACCGACCGCTAGCCCGACGCTGCCGAAAACTCACCGAGCGTGTTGGTCAAGTGGGTATGTGTTCTCATCTGCTACGAAAGTGTCCGTGTGCGGCAGCCTGCTAGGTAAAGTTTATAGCGCACTTGACCGGGAAAAAGTGGCCACAAGAAAAGCTATTCGTAATGAAGGAATACTGCGCAAGCGGAAGTCGGCAAGGTGTTTCACGCAACCGCATGGCTCAATTAAATGCGCGGTATCCGGGCGACAAGAACGATTTTACGGATACCTGCAACAGGAAATGGAAAATAGGGTGTACGGTCTGTCACACAGATCTCTGGTTAACACGGAACGAAGTTGTGTACCGAGGAGCAGTACTGACAGAACAACGGGATGTGTATGCCTTCTGGGAATCGACACTCCGGCAAATCAGAGTTATCGCGAAAAGGGAGCAGAGGCGGCCGGACAAGAAAATACAAGGGGCACGGCTGCATGCATGCCTGGACCTTCTCCAACAGCAGCCTAGAGCGATCCCATAACACCGATCACAAGCTGATGATCCTTCAAGAGCTCCATGATGCGCCATCTAATGGGCATCGGGGCCGTGAAAAGACATTTTTACGAGTGTCAGAGGAATTTGGTGGCCACATCTATATAGATGGGTGGCCAATTGTATTCGCTTTTGCGAACAGTGTCAGCGCATTAAGCCTGCACCGTCCAGCAGTGCGCCACTGAAGCCGCTACCGGTTACAAAGAATTGTTGGAAGTCAGTAAGTCTGGACTTCATGTTTGACATGCCACCCTATCATAAGAGTCGGACGAAGCTCATCGTCTTTGTGACAGACTGAGCAAAATGGTTAGTTTAGCACCATGTAAGACATCGATCACAGGCAAGGAGG
This sequence comes from Bremia lactucae, assembly GCF_004359215.1. Lineage (NCBI taxonomy): Eukaryota > Oomycota > Peronosporomycetes > Peronosporales > Peronosporaceae > Bremia > Bremia lactucae. Next base: position 4,892,099 of record NC_090615.1, on the reverse strand, counting down.
CAGCTCTCTTGTTCCTGGATCATGTTTACCGACTACACGTCCCAACTCACAATGACTTACTCTTACGCATCATCTATAGCGACACGATGAACCAACAAGGCGACCGCAGACATCACAAGACCGATGTCACAGAAAGTCCCAACGGGTACTCGCAATTATCAGCACGAGAGCAACTACAAGAGTGCATCAAGCAATTA
>NC_090615.1:4870084-4882611 GCF_004359215.1 Bremia lactucae | reverse complement strand
GATACCTCATCACCAGGTGCAGAGACACATAATGATTGTGTGTCTGGAGCAACTTTTGTCAAGAGATTTGCAAATTCTCTTGAGGTTGCTGGATCAGTAGGGCGTTGCGCCCCTACTGACCCCGTCCATTTTTTGGCGGTCCGCCTCGCTGTTGCGATTTCGCAACAACGTCGGATCCGCGACCGTTGCCCTTTTTGGCATACGATCCAAAATTACGTTCAGTACCTTTTGGTGCTGGACGTGGGGCACTACACTCATGAGCGTAATGTCCCAATTTTTGGCAGCGATGGCATTTCTGCGATCGCTTATTATTCGAAAAGCGAGGTTTCTCGCTTTCGACATAGGAAAGGTCCATGGGTTCTGGACCTCCTAGTTCGTGTCGTCTAGGTGGACGATATGATGACGAACTTGCTTGAGCCTGTCTCAAGCTAAAGTCCTCCTGTTCCGCTACGGATATTGCTTCTTCAAGCGTATCCAGTTCCAAGCGGAACAGGTGGGTCTTTACGGGACCATCCGTAAGACCTTGCATGAACACCGTAATCAACGTGTGTTCATGGACTGGGTTATTGGTAATACAACTCGCTAAGAGTCGTATGTGCTGGGCATATGCGTGCACATCACGCTTGCCTTGCTTAAGTTTCAGAAGCTTTGAACGAGCTCTGAACTCAGCCAAAGCGGTTCAAACGTCTGTTTGAGCCGGGATATAAAAGCCTCTAGCGACATAAAGACATAGTTGTCGCGCAACTTAAGGCCTAGCGCCCAAGTTTTGGCACGACCTACCAAATATGACTGAGCAAATGCGACTTGCATTTGCTCGTTGACGATGTGACGAGCCCTTATGGCATCGTCTAACCCGACAAACCATCTTAAGAGGGAGTCTTCTTCGACCCCCCTATACTTAGAGATCTTAATCTTTAAGGTTTCGGGACGACGCGCTTCCGTCATGCCATCTGTTATTGTTGTAACCTCAACAGTTCTGCCTGTTGAGAGCCTTGCTGATTAAACAAGGCTACCTTCTCCTTCGCCTCGTCAAATTCATGTTGTATGAACTTGGCGACGGCTGAGTAGAGGGCATCTCTGTCCAAACCCGACAGCATGGCCAAGATGGCATCGTTCCCTACGGTCGAACTCATTCGTTCGACCGCACTCCTTTCTATGCCACTAAGAAAGGAGTAGCTATCACGCGAAACGTGATGCGTATATCCATTATCATCTAACAGCTACCAGGTGTAACGGGGCACTACTGATTTGTGCTGCTTTAGTACAAGTCCACTTCGCACTGCCTCAGTGCGAGTGGTGCCTCACGTCACTTCACATACACTAGTACGTGCGGAGGAAGACTCTCTCTAAAAACACTTGCTTTTAAGAGGGTTGATTGTGTATTTAGTACAATTAAGTTCTTCCGTTTATATCTTTTCAATACTAACTTAATTATAAGCTAATACAAAACATGTAATAAAGTTTTATCTGTCTCTCTCTTGCGCGCGTCCAGCGCTGACTGGACCGCGGAGAAAGTATATATAATGGTCTATATCTATTAATGGATAAGCTTTTAGAATATTACCATGTTAAGTAATATTCTCCAAATATTATCTGCATTTTCGATAATATATTAATCAACCACCTTAAAGTGTTAATTTCATGTTACGATACACTCCGTTACATTCGGCGCATCGTTGTCGCCACAACATTTTTTTTTGAGAATGTACTACTAATATGTCAGAGCTCTTGCGTTAAGTCGATTCTGTCGAAGAACATATCAAATGCGTTTAGTTGGGGTATCAAGTCTCACCACCCAGATGCTCATTTTCCCTTCACAAACTAAGGACCAACGACGTCTCTCCTCTAAATTGTTTCAGCGTCTCACGTCACATTTACCGCGCAAAGGTAACTGTGAGGCCAATGATTAGCACATCCGCGCCAGCAACGACCGCACCGTCTCCAGTGTGTCACCACGATGGCCACGAGCTGTGGGAGGCTGTGACAAATAATTCCTCCTCCGCTGGGTCCCAAGAAGCTAGAATCCGGGTTTCAGATCTAAATTCAATCGCTTCTACTTTAAAAGACGTAGAAGGCGTCACAAATGCCATGCAAAGCCTTCGCGTCATGAAGCTTCCACCGACAGCTGACGATGGCGGAAATTATGAGCAGCAGCCTTTTACTAGCAGCGCGCCAGTTGGAACTGCAACAGCTAGCGCCCATGGACCGTTGGATCCCGTTCTCGTTGCTGGGTTAGAGAACGCGCGCGAGAGAATGACTTTGCTTCAATTTGAAGACCAAATTGTGCGTTTTCTGAGAAACACCAAAGAGCCACACCTCAACTTTCCTCCGCTATCGTCGTATCATCGACTCATTGTCCATCGCTTGGCCCAACGCTGTGGGCTAGAGCATCAAACAGCAGATTATAATCCGTACGAGAACAGTACGGCACGCGTGGTGACACTGTTCAAAACCCCGCAGTCAGCGGTGCCGCTTGTGCTACTCATTGACTTGTCTCTAGATCGACAAGTATCGGCGGCCCCTTCGACTTCTGCACCAAAGATAATGATGCGCAAATGTAGTGCCCCCAGATCAGGCACAAATGGTGGGCGAAGCAGTAATGGGGACAAAGCCACACCCTCTTTACAGGACCGTGAGCGTGCATACGCTGAGGCAAGAGCAAGAATATTTGGTGAAGAGAGGCTCAGTGCAGCAGCAGAAACAGCTACGTTGACATTTCCAGTACATGGAGGCAATGAAACGAGATCTTTAAATGAAAATAGCGGCTTGCGGCATAAAAACCGACAAGCCGTAGGACCAGATGGGAGTCGAGGTTTTGGTCGAGGTCGAGGACCTGCACAACAATTTTCTGAAAATGCCAATGGATCTTGTATACGCACGGTTACAGCAAAACCAAGTGGCGACAATGGTAATGCTCATTCACGCTTGTCCGTACCAAATGCAACGAATGCCGCAAATTGGAAAGAAAGTAAAGTATTGTGGCGTAATCGCGAACAGGAGATGAATGATCCGGATTTTACACGCAATCATAATGCATTTCGTCCTCGTTCTATTGGTAATATGTTAAGTGGAAGTGCTGGTGAGAGCGAGTCTTTGCACAATGGTAATCGCATGGGTGGGGGTGGCGTAGGACGATATGGCGTTTGCGATTACCGAAATCAGCAGTTTGATCGATCGTTTGACAGATCCTATGATCGCCCTTTCGGCTATCAGCCCAATGGCGGTGCTTTACCAGCTCCTTCGCCGCCAATGTTCATGGGATCTGGACGCGGTCATGATCACATTGGCGCACCCGATTTTATCAATCGACTAGATACCCACCAGTACCAAAGGTCCCCAAACCAGCAGTACTACCCGCAGCAACAATTTCAGCATCATCAGCTAAATATGCCTGCACCTACACTTGTGGGACGCGGTGGATATGGACACTCTTCTCTACAAGGCCGTGCGTCGGCCCGGCAAGTCAATTGGGTGCCACCGCATGCCAATATCCGAGCAATGGGCAACGGCAACAGTGGATTTATTGACGATGACTTCCCACCACTTGGCAAGTAGCACGCTAAAATATATAACTTTAATTCAATTTTTAAGAAGTTAATTCAATTGAGAGCGTATAATTTTTGAGACATAGACACGAAATCAAATGTATGCTCTTGTTAGCGTCAGCCAGACGTTGCATGTCAATAAATATCGGATTCGCATTTTCATTGCTGCATTCGTGTCCTGGTAGCAATCTCATGTATCTAAAATTGTTGGAGGGCCATATGACACCGTTGTCTATCGCTGCTTAAAGGCTTTCCACTACCGCCGCCACCACCAAGGCGTAACGCTGCAACACAAAATGCATTTATAAGAGAGTTTTATAACCTCGTCACCAAATATCATAGAGTTTCATAAATCTGACCTTGTCTTCGCTGCAGCTTTTTAAAGCGAAGCTTTCTCTTTTTGGCAAGTTCCTATCGGAAACGTCCCATACAGTCACGTATGAGCGTCAAGCATTATGACCGTCATAATTAACAAACTACCTTCTTGGTTCGCAACATGTGAAAATACTCTTTGAGTGTCAAGTCCTCCGCTTCTTTATCGTTCAAGAGCCACGGCTTCGTTCTTTGCATGTCATTTCATTCAAAATACACATTAAATTAAGACGATTTCTAGACTTGAAGCCGGCTGTTACCTATCCATTAGCTTGCGTAGCTTTTGCTTGGATTCATTTGCCTGCTTAATGCATGTGCAAAGTTGACGCTGCAGCGAGCGAATCTCCTCCAAGACTTCATCATCTCTAGGACAAATGGAAAAAATCATGGCATCTTCCGTTGTACTGTTCTCTAGAAGCGCAATCGAACGTAGCGCCCGCGTGATGCCGTTAGGATTCCAAGTATCAGTGGACGCATGCCACTTCATGCCAGCTCTACTTTCGGTCATAACATTTCTAATGTTGTCTTCATCAGACTGTAAATAAATAAAATCGTCTCCCGCGTTTGACGTCAAGGGTGAGTGTAGTTGGCATAATGACGCTACGAGTCTCTGTCAGTTATACATGCCATACAGCAGCAGAAGTTTTATAAAATGCGCAAGCCCAGCATCTAACAATTAACGGCACCTCCTTGAATTTATCGTCAACACTTTGCACGCTAACAATTCCCTCATGTCGCTCACACTCTTTTGCAGTATTGAGCGCCCCATTAAAAAATTCCATGTCGCTGGAAAAGACGTTTGGATCTAAAAATGAAGTTTCGTCGGACAATCTGCTTAAAAAAGCAAGCAAAGAAACAGCTCACCTTCCAACGCTAAACACTGCTCTATGTCATCTGGCGTGATCGGCTTGAGGAATGAATACGCATATAAGTACTTCCATAGCCCAGTCGTCGTGCATGGTGTGCCTAATACCATATTCCATTAGCTTATCAACACCACGACACACTTTTCACTCGTCACTTGCCCGAGTTGAGATCTTCCTCCACTATTGCAGGTGTTGGTGGCTCTGATTTGTCATTGAGAATACCACTAAATTTGACTGCAACTGCAGCACCTTTGCCAATCGCGAAGTGTCGTCGACCCTCGGCATTAGCCGCCATTTTCCTCGCAATACAGGATGTGTCTTCTACAGTTACAATCATGTGAGGTGGAAACATGCTGGTACTGCTCCCGTCTAGATAATCAGTGATGGCCAACAACTGGCTATCCAGCTGAGCTAGCTGCTTGTCCAGACTAGCGCGTCCTCTCTGCAAAAACCAGGTGCAGCCGCGTCGAATTAAATATTGCCAAGCTATACTAAACTCTTTTTTTATATACTTGTAAGCAAACAGAATATAATGAGAGGATCACACCTTGAGCTCCTGGACGACTTTGATGAGTGTGCCCTTGCTACTTGTGACTAGTCCATCGTGAGAGCTACATACTTGTTTTGTAGCGGGAAATTGATCATGCTGCAGCCATGGAACATTCAGCAGCAAAATTTCCTGCCGCGTTGAGGTTTGGCCGCTCATCCTACGCTCTAATTGCGCGTTTATTGCGGAGGCGGTGCAGTGCCGACACTGTCACCGTGTTTGCATGTGGCGACTGCGACACTGCGCAGTCGAAGCGTACTGTAATCATCAGAGTAAGGTACGATTTTTTCTTGTGTGTGCGACGTAAAGTTTCTCATTACAATGATTGGGCAAAATCAAATGGGGCCTTTGATCGGTCGAGTACCGTGAGGAGGCTTGTATAGAGAAAGTTACTATCCTCCTTTTTGATTAGGTAACGTTATGGCACGCGGGAAGGCAGATCGAGCTCTGACGGTAGGCAAGAAACTCGAGATTATTGACGAAGCGGAACGCACAGGCCTTCTTTCCATCACAGCGCAAAAATACGGTGTCAAAGCTGGCCAAATACGCGACTGGAAGAAGAATGTGAATCGCTTACGCGCTACGGATCCGACCCGCCTTGTGTGCGCCAGCACCATTCAACGTGGTCACTTGGTTTTTAATGAAACCTACGCTCAATATTGGGTTGGCTACAATAAGTTCTGTAGCAGCAACACAAATTATGTTGACTTAAAAGATGCGCTACAGATCACACACAAAGACTTGTTGCGTGGGGGTGTCAGTACGTCAATTAAATTATACCACTTCGCTTTAATAAACTTTTGGTGTTGTTAAAAGATGGATTCAATTTTCCGGCAACGGTCGATCCATGTGCCACGCATGCTTTGCTAAGCCCGGACAACAGTACGTTACTGGTTTTTCAAGGTGAACTCCCGTATTTATAATTGTTATCGTTAGATGATTTCTACACGACAGAGGACGTAAGAAGATTGTATATTAAAGACATGACGACGTTGCGAGAGCAGCTGTGCGAGTTCTTTGACCAAAAGCCTTTTCCCACAAAATACTTATACTTCGTCACTAAGTTAGATTTTGTCAAGCCTGACCCCTTGAGCGAGAATAATGAAGTGATCGAAAATGAAAATAGAACAGCTCAAAGGCAAGCTGCAAAGTCAATAGGTATTGACGACGTCATTTCATTCTATGTCGCGATCTGTGGCAACGGTTCCGTGATGGTCCCAATGTCCATCTTCCCGCCTGTGGAAAAGTCACACTGGGAACGTAAGAAAAACGTCAAATTGCGTCATGCACATAGCGTTCATCGCGCCAAGATGAATGATCCAAATAATGCATTGCAGTTTTTCTCGGTGGTACGTAAATTTACGCTGTTCAAAGTACAAGAGCCGTTTTTGATATTAAATTGCAGACGTGGAAAAAATTTTACGATGACGAAGCCAAATATAGCGATAAGTTTGTATTCCTTTTAGACTACTCAATTGAAGAATTTCGAGCACCCGAATTCTTATATGGTTTGAAGCAGCTGGAGGGTTACAACAAGTATTGGACGACACTGTACACAGTGCGCAATCCACTACGCCTATCTAGATTTGAAGACACCTTTTTGGCGTTCGTGAATGAAGAATGGCGCACAATCTTTCAAATGAAAAAGTCGAGCCAGCCTAATGATTACCGCAAGTGCGTTGCGTTTTGGTTCTACTCGGCATGGGAATTCTTCGCAGGTGACAATGCCAGGGCAGCATTTCGGAGTTGCAATATGTATCTGGAGGAGAAGTCTGTGTGGAATGCGGAGTCTAGAGAAGATGTGGTGTGAGTGAAGCGCTGACGAAGTTTGCGTGAAAATTAAAGTTCATTTTAAATTATTTGTGTATATTTTACCTTTCGTCGCATTACTTTTTATAATTTATAGTTCGCAAGACTCGCGTAAGTTTAGTCGACAGGCCTCCATTTTACCACAGACGATACAAGCATTTGCAGCTCCATTATAGGCACACTGTCTGTTCTATTTATGTGGGAGGCCTTACTGATAAAAATTTAATTAAATTAAAAAATGAAAGATTCTGGTAATTACTGCCTTCTTCCAATATCGTGCTCTAATTTCCCACTTAAGTTACAGACACCAATGAAAAAGTAGTTGAAATAAATACAAAATGTCAACGTCAATGTAGTGGTCATAATTATCCGAGGGACGAAAATCTTAGCTGTAGGCGGGCACGCCTTAATGCGGCCACGCTCCACTTAGACACGCACCCTAGCACAACGAGGAAGCGGTTAGACCGTCTTCTCTTGCGTGCAGTGAGGAAGATGCGGTGGGTGCGTTAGCGACCTCACCCAACGCACTAAGTACTCTAGTAAAGTTTCGTCACGGGAGCGGTAGTCCGGCTCCTCGTGCGCACTTACTAAGTAGGAAGTAGTTTTCAGAGTGACTTATATTTAATCACATTAAATATATATACCTAATTTTACCAATCAAAAATGTCATCTTTGTAGATAATACTAATATGTATTACTAGCGTATCTTTCTAGATACCTCGCGTAACGGATGACGCTAGGCATCATCCCTTCTAATGTGAATACACCTATGTGCATCACATTACGAGGGTTGGTCACAATGTGAACCACACCCAAGTGATGGGTCTAATCACTTTAATTAAAAAAAATGACCATCCGCTTAAGTACACCAGGTATACTTAAAGGGTACTGTGTAGCTATAAAGCAACTTTAGCCCGTAACACCATGCCCCCTTTAAGAACGAGTATACATTTTAAAATTTGTCAAAGAGGAAGAATGCACTGCGAGCTGCTTAACGCACCGCTAGTTCTTTCAGTCTCTCTTGCGACCTGTGCTACATTCACGGCGCCAAAGATGCCGCTTAAAAGGGGCCACGTTGGTGGGTCGTCTGCGAAGACACCCACTCAACCTCGAGCTAAGCGCACGCGCCGCGTTAGCACGCCGGCAGTGTCCAATGCCTTAGTCAAAACGCCGACAGCTCCTGCTGCTGTCGCCTGAACAAGGCTTAAGGATCCATCCCACTTTAATTCATCCAAACTTATCTCATTGCGCGAAACACGGAGACAGCAATATTAACTAATGCTGTCTCGTCGCCTGCGCTGGATAGTGCAGCGACAGATAATGAGAGTGCTGCCCATATAGGCGTAGCCGCTCTCCGTTCGGTAAAACCACAACGCCTGATGCTTAGACCATTATCCATAATGGTTCTGACATAGAGGATTCTGAGCCTAAAGCTCCACCGGCGACATGTGAACGTGCTCAGTCGTTGTCCCAAGTCAGTCGTTTTGAATGTGTCTATGTGGTGGGAGGCATATCAAAGATGCCACCTCCATCTAAATGGCCTCGTTTAAATGGGCCAAGAGCATCGCTCATAAATATTATGGCGTCTTTAAATCATGAAAGGCTCAGGGAAATTCGCTTGAGTGTATTTTCCCGATCCCGGTCGTGTTGTGTTCAAATGAAGCGCCCGAGCAATACGAGGCGGAATTCACGCGCCGGATTCATCCACATTCCGATGCGATGAAACAGCGGTCGCGGCGAATATATTTTGCCCGCTGGCTAGGTAAGGAAATCATGGGCGGTGCTGAACCTATGTTTTTTCTCACAATGCTGCTTCTGCTAGTCCATTTTGAGACAAACGAATAGGACTCAGCGGGTGTTCCTTTTCATAGGCAGCCACCAAGCGAGCACATCAATACGTGGGCAATCGTTCGGTTCTTAAGAGTCAAAACGCTTCATGTAACCTCTCCATTGGACGAAGTTCTGATACCTTTGCCTCACGGAGCGGCGGGCAAGCAACCTTTCAACAAGGAAGCGTTGGGTTCCCACCCGTATTCATCAGTGCAGGCGGCGCCTGATAGGAGTAGCGACCTCGCCCACCTACTCGCGGCTGCCTTACCTTCGTCCGTTCAGTCACAGGCGTTAAGCGTTGCTGAACGACGTATTGTGGATCGTGAGGGTCAAGTTTTGCGACTGACCTCGGATCTTTTTAATGTCCGAGCAAAGGCTCGTCAGGTTTATGAAAGTTTGAAGACTCGCTTAGACCTTCTGGAGAAGTTAATGCTGAGAAATCCGCGTTACTGGCGTGATGTTCCTCGCTCTCCGAGTGCTTTTCGTGGTGGGAGGAGTCGATCGGCTGGGAGTTTCTTGCCTTGTCCGCCCCCCTCATCCGAACGACGTTCGACTCACAGTTGGCGTCACCATCGGTATCCTTAGACGGATCAAGTAATCTGACCTCGTTTGGGTCTACATACCGTTTCAGACGACCCTCGTTAAATACGGGGTGCTTCTTCATATACGGGGGAAGAATGAGTCTATGTTTTAGGTCTCCAACCTCTTTTTTTATCACCGTAAAGGGCCCAATTAAACTCGGCAACCAATTTGTAGTACCTCCAGGTAGTGCAGAAATTGCATTTTTAGGTAGGGTAGCAGTACTTAAAAGTACTTTTTCACCCACTTTTAAGCGTACATTATTTTTGCGACCATTTCGGTCCGCATTTTCTTTTTGCTTGTTCTAGGCGCTTGCTATCGCGTCACGAACTTTTCGTCTGATGGCCAATCGCTCATTACAAAGCGTTGAGCCTCGCTCACGCTTTTGGCATCCAACTCGCCTCGAGAGGTCGGTCATGGACGTAGTTTTATTGACCACTGCTACACTGGCAGGGTCACTAGGGCAAGTTTCTGTCTTTGAAATGATACCTTCATGGGTCATCGTCATATTGACGAAACTATGTTACTCTTTCGCACCGAGCATAGTGAGGGCCCCCCCACTAAGACTAGGGATGCGCACAAATGAGACTGGCGTCCGAGGATGGCGCAGTCCGTCAATATAGGACGGTGTCTCACCCGTACTGCGTGAAAACTGTTATTTTATAGCGAACGCCACATGGGGCAATTGCTTGCTAGACTCTGGAAGTTGCTATAGTGCGTAACACATCCGCCAAGACCCGATTGGCACGTTCTGTTTGGCCGTCGGTCTGGGGATGATCTGCGGTCGACATGTGGAGCTTGCTACCCAGCAGCTCAAACACATGTCGTCAAAAACCAGACGTAAAATGTGGATCCCGGTCCAATACTATGGACTCGGGAATCCCGTGTAGTCGGTAAACATGATCCAGGAACAAGAGAGCTGCCTCCTTGCCTGTGACCGATGTTTTACATGGTGCTAAATAAACCCTTTTGCTCAGTCTGTCTACAAAGACGACGAGTCCCGTCCAACCCTTATGATCGGGCGGCATGCCAAACATGAGTCCAGACCTACTGACTTCCAACAGTTTGTTGGAATCGGTAGCGGCTTCAGTGGCGCACTGCTGGACGGTGCAGGCTTAATGCAATGACACTGTTCGCAAGAGAGAATATAGTGGCCACCCATCTATGTAGGTGTGGCCACCAAAATTCCTCTGACACTCGTAAGAATGTCTTTCACGGCCTAGATGCCCACTAGATGGCGCATCATGGAGTTCGTGAAGAATCATCAACTTGAGATCCGCGTCATGAGGCACATAGATTCTCAAGGGATAACAAGGTAACAGCTGATGCCATAAGAGGCCATCGCTGTAGCTAAAGTGATTTAGCTTAGCTTTTAGGCGAAGGAAGGGTTACCTTTCGTTCGTTCACCAAAGTGATCCAACAGCAGTCGGCAATGGCCGTCCCAACTGGAGTTCTCTTTTGTTTCAGAGGCTTATGAGCTCGTCGCGTGGTATGACTGCATGGCTGCCAACGTTGACGGCTGAAATTGTGCTTTAGCACTAAATACACTTTCCTGGTGTCTTACTCGAAGCCTGGCCTACGCGATAAAGCGTCAGCCAAGACAATTGACTTACCCGGCTTGTATTCAACTTTAAAATTAAATTCAGACAAGAATTTAAGCCATCTTGCCATTCTAAGCGAGAGGTGCGGTGAGTTTATTGCGGTCCGCAGTGATGCGTGATCCGTATAAACCACAAATGGTTCGGTGCCAAATAGGTGCACACGAAACTTGACAAGAGCATACTTTTTTGAAAGTAGCTCTTGTCACGCACAAGGTAATTCAAATCCGCGGCTTATAAAATTCGGGACTGATAAGAGATGACACGGTCAACGCCGTCGTCATCCTTCTGCATGAGCGCGCTGCCGATTGCAAAATTTCTTGCATCGTAGACGACGTTAAAAGGCTTATCCGCGTCTGGTAATGCCAAGACCGGTGCCTCTACGACAGATTGTTTTACTGATGTGAACGCATCATCTAGTCCTTTAAACTAAACCCATTCTGCGTTCTTTTTAAGGAGGTCAGGTAATGGTTTAGTTTGCTCATATAATTCTAGCTATTTTTATGCAAGTAATTAGCAAGCCCTAAGAATTGGCGCAAATCCTTCACGTGCCGTGGGATTGGCCATTCCTTTACCGATTTTACCTCGTCTAGGTCTGCTCACACACCATGTGTACCACAATGCAACCCAGCACAGGTATCTCAGGGACCCCTATGACGCACTTTTGCAAGTTGACGTACCATTAAGCGTCCTTCAAATTCTGCAACACAGAGTCTAAATGACACTTGTGCGACTCTATTGCGCTCAGCCCGTCCTCGGCCCTACTATCCACGATTACATCGCAAAGTAATGGGGCGCGTGGGCCTGTGCTGACGCATCACGTGAGCCACCACTTAATTAAATGTCGCTGTTGCGTTTTTTAAACCTTGTATCATCACAAGTCACTCCCAAAGCATTCCGCTTGGGATGCCTTCAGCTGTTATGGCTACATCGGACTCTCTCATGAGTAGCCGTCCTTCAAATCCATGCGGAAAAGATAGTTTGACTTTCCCATGGAGTTCAACAAGACATCTTTCCGCGGGATTGGCTTTTGCGCCGGTATGGTCGCCGTGTTCAGCTTATTGTAAGCATGAATCACGCGCCATCCACTTGTGGCTTTACGCACACAAAAGGTCAGGCTGCAGTGAGGCTATTTGCCTTCACGCACATGTCCCGCCTTGGCTCGCTTGACGAAGAACGCATCGATAAAATCGACTTGTTCTTTCGGCAATGGCCATTGCCTGGTCACACAATACTTGGTGCCAGTTTCGGGGTCATTTAGTGCCCAATGACCCTATCTGTTGGTAGGCGGCTCAGGCACTTCTTCTTGGAACACATTCGCGATGTTTCCACAGAACCTCAAAGAACGGACTGTCTCTTAAGGCACTCTAGCCTTAAGCAG
>NC_090615.1:4855265-4867491 GCF_004359215.1 Bremia lactucae | reverse complement strand
GAAAGATGTCTTGTTGAACTCCATGGGAAAGTCAAACTATCTTTTCCGCATGGATTTGAAGGATGGCTACTATCAGGTACTCATGAGAGAGTCCGATGTAGCCAAAACAGCTGAATGCATCCCAAGCGGTATGCTTTGAGAGTGACTTGAGATAATACAAGGTTTAAAAACACACCTGCGACATTCAACCGTGCTGGCTCACGTGATGCGTCAGCAACGGGCCTACGCGCCCCATTACTTTGACGATGTATTCGTTGATAGTAGGGCCGAGGACGGGCTGAGCGCAATAGAGTCGCCAAGCGTCATTTAGACGCCGTGTTGCAGAATTTGAAGGACGCCCAATTGTACGTCAACTTGCAAAAGTGCGTCAAAGGGGTCCCCGAGATACCTGAGCGCGGCTGCATCGTGGTACAAATGGTGTACGAGAAGACCTAGACAAGTAAAATCGGTAAAGGAACGGCCAATCCCACGGCATGTGACGAATTCGCGCCAATTCTTAGGGCTCGCTAATTACTTGCATAAATATAGCAAAAATTATGCTGAGCAAACTAAACCATTATCTAGCCTCCGTAAAAAGGACGCAGAATAAGTTTGGTTAAAAGATGATCACGTTTACCGACTACACGGGATGCCCGAGTCAATAGTATCGGACCGGGATCTACGTTTTACGTCAGTTTTTTGGCGACATGTGTTCGAGCTGCTAGGTAGCAAGCTCCACATGTCGACCGCAGATCATCCCTAGACCGACGGCCAAACAGAACGTTCCAATCGGGTCGTGGCGGATGTCTTACGCACTATAGCAACTCCCAAAGAGTCTAGCAATCAATTGTCCTTTGTGAAGTTCACTATAAATAACAGTTTTCACGCCAGTACGGGTGAGACACCGTTCTATATTAACGGACTGCGCCATCCTCGGACGCCAGTCTCGTTTGTGTGCATCCCGAGTCTTGGTGGGGAGGGCCCCTCATTATGCACGGTGCAAAAGAGGGACATCGTTTCGTCAATATGACGATGACCCATGAAGGTATCATCTCAAAAGACAGAAACTTGCCCTAGTGACCCTGCCAGTTTAGCAGTGGTCAATAAACTACGCTTTATGACCGACCTTTCGGTGGTATCATAGGCGAGTTTGATGCTAAAAGCGTGAGCGAGGCTCAACGCTTTGTTGATGAGCGATAACCCATCACACCTAAAGTCCGTGACGCAATGGCAAGCGCACAGGACAAGCTAAAAGAATATGCGGACCGAAATGGTCGCAAAAATGATGAACGCTTTAGAGTGGGTGAAAACGTACTATTAAGTACTGCTACCCTACCTAATAATGCAAATTTCAGTACTACCTGGAGGTACTACGAAGTTGTTGCCGCGTTTCATTGGACCCTTTACTGTGGTCGAAGAGGCTGGAGACCAAAAATATAGGCTCACCCTTTCCCCATATATGAAGACGCAACCCGTACTTAACGTGGGTCTGAAACGGTATGTAGACCCAAATGAGGTCACATATCCCCATCCGTCTAAGGAGACCGATGGTGACGCCGACTGTAAGTCGAGCGTCGTTCGGGTGAGGGGGACGGTGAAGGCGAAAAGCTATCAGACCGACTCCTCCCACCACGAACAGGACTTGGAGAGCGAGGGATATCTCGCGAGTAACGCGGATCCCTCAGCATTATCCTCTTAAAAAGGTCCAAGCGAGTCTTTAAATATTTATAACCCTGACGAGCCTTCGCTCGGACTTAAAAAAATCGAAGTCAGTCGCGAGACTTGACCCTTTAGATCCGCAATACGTCGTTCAGCAACGCTTAACGCCTGTGACTGAACGGACGAAGGTAAGGCAGCCGCGAGTAGGTGGGCGAGGTCGCCACTCCTATCGGGCGCCACCTGCACTGATGGATACGGGTGGTAATAAACGCTTCCTTGTTGTAAGGTTGCTTGCCCACCGCTCTGTGAGGCAAAGATATCAGATCCCCGTCCAATGGAAACGTTACCCAAAGGGTTTTGACGCTTGCGAACCGATTGATAACCTACGTATTGATGTGCCCGGCTTGGTGGCTGCCTATAAAAAGGAGCACTAGCTGAGGCCTATTCGCTAGCATCAAATGAAGTAGCACAAGTAGCGTTGTCAGAAGAAACAAGGGGTACAGTACCGCTCAACATTATCTACCACGCAAGCGGGCTAAATATATTCGCTGCGATTGCTGTTTCATCGCATCGGAATGCGGATGAATGCGGCGCAAGAATCCCGCCTCGTATTGGTCGGGCGTTTCATTCGAACGCAACACGACCGGGATCAGGAAAATACGCCCAAGCGCTTTTCCCTGTGCTCACCATGACTTAAGGACGCCATATAACTTATGTGCGTCTAGAAAAGCGCGCTCTAGGAGCGACGCTCTTGGCCCGTTAAAACGAGACCACTTAGATGGAGGGGGCATCAGTGATATGCGACCCGTCAAATAGCCTCTATCTAACGACTGGCTTGCGACACCGACTGAGCACGTTCACGTGTCGTTGGCGGAGCTTTAGGCTCCAAATCCTCTATGTCGGAACCATTATGGATTATGGTCCGAGCATAAGGCGTTGTGGTTATACCCAACGGAGAAGCGGCTGCGCCTTTATGGGCAGCGCTCTCAGAACCTGTCGCTGCGCTATCCAGCGCAGACGACGAGACAGCATTCGTAAATATTGCTGTCTACATGTTGTGAGCAATGAGAGGAGTTCGGATGGGCAATAATGCCCCATTATCCTTTCTCATTAGCTCGTTGTCCGCATTACTACTATGAGGTGACGGCAACGATGTCGACTCATTGTAGTCGACAATGAGCGTCGGATCAACATCCTCACTGTTAAATTTGGATGGATCCTTGAGCCTTATTAACGCGACAGCAGCAGCAGCTGTCGGCGTTTCGACTAAGGCATTGGACGCGGCCGGCGAGTTAACGCGGCGCGTGTGGTTAGTGCGAGATTGAGTGGGCGTCTTTGCGGACGACCCAACAACGTGGCCCCTTTTAGACGGCATCTTGGGCGCCGTGTATGGAAACACAGGTCGCTACATTGATTAAGTGAACTAGCGGCGAGTAAAGCTGCTTGCAGTTCCTCGCTCCTCTTTGCAGAATTTAAATTGTAAATTCGTTCTTTAAGGGGTGGTGGTGTAACGGGCTAAAGTTGCCCTAATGTTACAAAGTCCCCGTTAAGTACACTTAATGTACTTAAAGGGATGGTGAATTACACTGTCCCGTTAAGTACACTTGGTATACTGAAAAAAATGGTCAATTACTAAAATAAAGTAATTAGGCCCAGCACTCGGATGTGGCTCACATTTGTGACCAACCCTTGTCTATGTGATGCACATAGGTGCATTCGCATTAGGAGGGATGACGGCTAGCGTCGTCCGTTACGCGAGGTATCAAGAAAGATACGCTTGCAATACATATAAAGTATTTTCGATAGAGATGACATTCTGATTGGTAAAAATAGGTATTTATATTTAATGCGATTAAATATAAATCAGTCTGAAACTACTTCCTACCTAGTAAGTGCGCACGAGAAGCCGGATTACCGCTCCCGTGACGACACTTAGCTAAAGTACTTAGTGTGTTAGGTGAGGTTGCTAACGCGCCCACAACAATTACCTCATTGCACGCAAGAGAATCTGGATAAACCGCTTCCTCGCGGTGCTAAGGGTGTGTCTAAGTAGAGCGTGGCCGCATTACGACGTGCCCGCCTACAAGAGAAGTAGTGCGTCACCGCAAATGAACAACTTTGTCATCAAGAGGAGATATCTTGACACCGGGTGGACCTTACAAAGCGTACTTAGTACGCACGCAAGTCTCGTATACTGATTCTACCTAAAATGTATACATTTATAGTTAACTAGTTAGAGCTGACTCGAACACGGCCTCCTCCGAAGAAAGTCGCTTCGAATTATTGTTCTTGGTCAGCCAGTCATGACAATTAACTTCTCCAATCGGCTTTCCATAATTCGACTGTTCTTTTTGCCACCTGCACCTGACACATTGAACATAGTGCCAACGCAGCTCAATGTGTCGGGTGCGACGAATGCATGTTGGGGTTCGTAGCTATGACAACGCTGCTTGATTATCGATGCCAAGTTGATAATGTGTAGCCACGCGCGAAAAAAAACTTCAATTGACAAGTTTTGTAGACCTTTTTCTCCATTGCATGCCTCGAATACTGCAACATACTCTGCCTCAGCAATTGATTGTGTTGACGTCAGGATGCCTGCGATATAGCACCGCCTGCGATGCGATGCACATAACTAGTCGCAATATCTCTTGCCTGCACCGATGTGATCTTGGATTGGGTGTTGCACGTATCGGCTACGCTGCCGAACGACATAAGACAAGTCGGGCCTCGTGCATGTCGCCAGATATATCAATGATCACAATACGGAAATACTTCAATATTCGCTGGTGGTTGCCTGCGTCGTAGTATCCATGTTATTTACAGCCAATCGTAATATTGTTTCCATCGGAATTCATATAGGGTGTGCGTCACCAAAGTTAAATCGCTATATAATTTCTCCACAGTAGTTGGTCTGGTGAATCTTGATACGTTATCATTCTGCTCCACTTCCATGCCTAAACAAGTGTTGAAAAACCCCTGATCCTCGACTCCATAGTCCTTACCCAGTCTTTGGAACATTTTTATTTTAAAATTAACATTCGCCGTAGCACACAGGATGTCGTCAACGGTGCGACACTGCTCGAATCCAAAATTGATAAATCCATTCACGCCGGATTGTTTAACCCTTAAAAGGGCATTGTTGATGAAATTAACTGTGTTAGATAGCTTTCACGGGTAGCCCTCCCCTGATTCCAGGTATTGCTTGATACCTAACGTTGCATTTAGATAAGCGGTATTTATGTCGCCTTTGTAAAAGGGAAGCTCCAACTGTACAAATACTGCAATAAAAAATCGAAACGTAGCCATGCAAGCCACTGGACAAAATGTTTCTATGTAATCCATTCCAGGATGCTGTTTGACGCCCACCGATTCAGCAAAAGGAGTACCTCCTGTATTTTCATCGCCCGCAGATTCGGCATCGTAGGATGCGTCGTTCAATTCTCCGATTAAATCATCGCTCCAAGAATTAGCATGATCGGAAATATCGATTGAAACCTTTACGCTGTTGCAATCATTTTGAGCTTAACCCCGCATCACACTGAGAAATTAATCCTACACTATCGCCCTCCTGCGTGTCCCCAAATGAATCTTAAGAAATAGGCAAGGAGCTGTTTCAAAGAATATTATTCCATATTTCTAACGTCGCTTATCTCACTGCAGTTTACACATGCTGCTTGTAACGGGGTATATCTTACATGAAATTAATACAAAAAGGTTGTTAATTAATATATTATTAAAAGGTAGATAATATTTGGAGAGTATTAATTTACACGGTAATATTCTAAAGACTTATCCATTAATAGATATAGACCATTATATCTCTTTTCTCCGCGGTCCAGTCAGCGCTGGACGCGCGCAAAGAGAATGACAGATAAGACTTTTAGTACATATTTTTGTATTAGTTTATAATTAAGTTAGTATTGAAAAGATATAAACGGAAGAACTTAATTATACTAAATACACAAATAACCCTCTTAAAAACAAGTGTTTTTTAAGAAAGTCTTCCTCTGCGCGTACTAGTGTACGTGAAATGACGTGAGGCACCACTCGCACTGAGGCAGTGCGAAGTGGACTTGTACTAAAGCAGTACAAATCAGTAGTGCCCCGTTACACCTAGTAGCACTTTGAAGTCCGTCCAAGGACCACAGTTCCGTCACCTAACATGGACATGTTAGATGGTGATAGAAATACGCATCACGTTTCTCGTGATAGCTACTCCTTTCTAAGTGACATAGAAAGGATTGCGGTCGAAAGAATGAGTTCGAGCGAAGGGAACGATGCCATCTTAGCCATGCTGTTAGGTTTGGACAGAGATGCCCTCCATTCAGCCATCACCATATTCATTTAACATGAACTTGAAGAGGCGAAGGAGAAGGTAGCCTTGCAAGGCTCTCAACAGGCAGAACTGTTGAGGTTACAGCAGTACCTGGGATGACGCACACGCGTCGTCCTGAAACCTTAAAGGTTGACATCTCTAAGTATATGGGAGTCGAAGAAGACTCCCTCTTAAGATGGTTTGTCGAGTTGGACGATGCCATAAGGGATCGTCACACGTCGACCAGCAAATGCAAGTCGCATTTGCTCAGTCAAATTTGGTAGGTCGTGCCAAACCTTGGGCGCTAGGCCTTAAGTTGCGCGACCCATATGTCTTTGGTTCGCTAGAGGCTCTTGAAGCCCGGCTCAAACAGACGTTTGAACCGCCTAAGGCTGAGTTCAGAGGTCAATTAGAGCTTCTGAAGCTCAAGCAAGGCAAGCATGATGTTCACGCTTATGCCCAGCAAATCCAACTCTTAGTGAGTTGTATCACGAACAATCCAGTTCATGAACGTGTTGATTACGGTGTTCATGCAAGGTCTTACGGACGGTCTCGTAAAGACTCACCTGTTCCGCTTGGAACTGGATACGCTTGAAGAAGCAAAATCCGTTGCAGAACAGGAGGAATATAGCTTGAGACGGGCACAAGCTAGTTCGTCATCGTATTGTCCTCCAAGACAACACGAGCTTGGAGGTCCAGAACCTATGGACCTCTCTTATGTCGAAAGCGAGAAACCTAGCTTTTCGAACATCAAGCGATTCCAGAAATACAATAGGTGTCAAAAGTTAAGATACTACGCTAATGAGTGTAGTGCTCCACACCCAGTACCGAGAGGCACTGAACGTAATTATGGACCGAATGCCAAAAAGGGCAACGGTCGCGGGTCCGAAGTTGCTGCTTAATCGCAACAGCGAGGCGGACCGCCAGAAAACGGTCGGGGTCAGTAGGGGCGCAACGCCCTACTGATCCAGCAACCTCAAGAGAATTTGCAAATCTCTTGACTAAAGTTGCTCTAGACACAGTCATTATGTGCCTCTGCACCTGGTGATGAGGTATCCTTCATCACCTGGTGATGAGGTATCCTTCATCACCTTGAAATTAAAAGTGACAAATGATTTGTCACTTAGAGCCCTAGTGGACTGTGGGGCGTCGAATAACTTTATTCGTCGCTAGAGGGTCTTAGGCTTGAATATGTTGAGCGCGACATCCCTCCAACGAGGATGACGGTGCGTCTAGCGACAGGCGCATCGATAACGGTAATGAAACGCGTAGTGAAATTTCACTACACGTTGAAAGATTTACATTACGCTGATGGATGACAAATTTGATGTCATCCTAGGTTTACCTTGGCTCAGAAAATATGAGCCAAGAATCAGCTGGCAGCATCGATCCGTAAAGATCCTGCCACTTGTTCATCAGTTGGCCATCTGATGAACGTCTTGGAGCGTCCATAAGCGTGTGGATGTACTACGAGTGAGTGAGATGGCCTCACTTGTGGTACGGTCGTTAGTACGACTGCACAAGATCACAGTGTGATTACTAATCACCCTGTGGAGTCAGCTGCCGGCGGCTGTGCCAATGCACAGGCAGCGCCAAAGGTCCACCACTCGAATAAGTCGAGTGGATTGAGACATGAATGTACGCCTAGCGAGCGACATTCAAGAAAGATACCTGTTGCCCAAAAAGGACAACACGATGATCCTAGGTAGAGTAGAGAGTCGACCGTAGAGGACCCGACTGTAATAGCGCAATCACAGTCGGAAGACGTTGAGGGAATAAGTCCCCACGTACTTGAGGAGAAATCTCCTCAAATAGTTAATGCTGAAGTGACTAGACTTCAGCATCCCGAGGGATTAATCCCTCGGCAGCCTGTGTAAAATCCTAGGAAGAAATCGAGACATTGAAGGTCTTGTTTAATGACGGATTAAGAGTAGGCGCCTAGCCTCTTGATCTGTATGCGCCTCCGAAGTTTATTTCGGAGATAACTCAATTACCAACCCTAGAACCCAAGCGGTCCTTGATAGATCTGCATAGTAATAGAATCAAGCAGATCTACGTACTCGTCATAGAGGACGAATACGTAACCGATATACGGTCTGCGGTAATTTTTGCAGAGAACAAACGGGTTCTCAGCAGCTAATCGATGGGCGACAATGTCCTCGATGTGAAGACTCGGATTGAGATATATACTACTCAATCTTGGGAGTCACTTAAAACAAATTCTTTATATAAGTATTTGATTGAATTCAGGGATGTATTCACTGAAACAGTTCCATGCGAGTTGCCTAAGGATAACGGCACTCGACATGAGATCAAGCTCAAACTGGGATCGAAGTACTGTGTCATGAAGCAGTGGCCACTGCCTCGTGTACAAGTACTTGCGATCGATAAAATCTTTCTTAATCGAGTAAAAGCGGGCCATGTGAGGGAGTCAACCTCCCCACATAGCTCTCCGACCTTCTGTGTGCGAAAGGCCACAGGAGGGTGGCGGATAGGGCACGCATTCAATAAACTGAATGCTGCAAAGATACCGGCTCGATCGCCGATAGAGTACCATCTTTTCGTCTATGGATTTGATGATTGGATTTTGTTAGATCCTTATGCGTGACGGGACATCCCGTACCCAGTAGTGAGCACTCCCAGTGGGATGCTCCGGGAATGGCTAGTAATGACACAGGGGCATAGTAACGCCCTGCAACATTCAACAGATGCGTAGCGAATCTGTTAAAACCGGTGCGAAAAATCGCACCGAGTTATATCGACGATGCATTCGTCCACAGCCGGGCTATGGGCAGAAAGACGGACGTGGGAAGTTCATTAAACTCACGTTCGTCAGGTTCTTACACTTATGCGAAAGCATAAGTTGTACGCAAATCTCAAGAAGTGTATATTCGCTGCAAGCAAGAAATACCAATTCTTGGGTGCATTGTCAAGAACACGGCGTGCGCCCGGATCCCGAAAAGATCAAGGCAATTACCAACTGGCCAGTTTCAGTTGATGTCAAGAGACTTAAAAAGCTCCTTGGTTTAGCGGCGTACTTGCACAATTACTCCGCAATTATGACGAGATGACAGTTCATCTCTCTCGTCTCTTGAAAAAAGACGAGAATGGCAATGGAACGCTGATTGTCAGCGTTCCTTTGAAGGTATCAAGCAAAGCTTGATGCAATCGCCCATCTTGGCGATTGCAGATCAAGACAGACCATTCCATGTGGTCTGTGACGCCAGCGATTTCGCAATCGGCTGTGCGTTAATGCAATACGATACAGACGGCGCGGAGCGCGTCGTCAGTTACCAATCGCGTCAGCTACAACCAGCTGAACGCAATTACCCAGTGCATGACAAGGAGTTCTTTGCCATGAAATATGCATTATCTAAATTTAGGGTCTATCTCCTCGGAGATAGATCGTTCATCGTATATACGGACCATGCGTCATTACGCACGGCCGTCAATAGCCCACACCTCTCGCAAAGAATGGCGAGGTGGCTATCCTTCTTCGCGGAGTATAACTTCTCCGTCGAATATAAACCAGGACGACTTAATGTCGTCGCTGATGCGTTATCACGCCGACCCGATTTCGAGTCAGCAGTGCACCCCAACAGTAAAAGTGATCTTACTGTTGCAACACTCACTACGAGTGTTCCATCATCAACCTTAGTTGATGAAATAAAGAAAGCCTATAAAGAAGATAAGGACCTTCTTTGTCTGATGGATCATTTAATGAATCCATCCGATAAATCTTTTAAAGATCTACCGGCTTTATATCGATCGTCATCCGATCGATACACAACACGTAACGGCTTATTGTATTACACAGCCGTTATCGGCGACACCCCACGTGTCGTCGTCCCAACTCACAGTTATTTGCGCTTGCGCATCATGTATGAATGTTACGATGCTCCAACAAGTGGACATCGTGGACGTGAGAAGACTTACCTCACAGTAAGTCACGAATTTTAATGGCCCCGCCAGTATCAATTCATGCGCAAGTACATTCGTGCTTGCGAGGTTTGTCAACGAGTGAAGCCTAGCCCTTCATCCCGTGCACCTCTCCAACCTCTACCACTTCTAGCAGAATGTTAACAGTCCGTATCTTTGGACTTCGTCTTCGGATTTCCCGAAGACAATCGCAAATACAATGGAATCGTTGTTTTTATAGACAGATTCAGCAAGCTGGTACATCTTGCTGCATTACCAGAGTCGATCACGGTTTCGGGCTGTACCCGTGTCTTTATCGACACAATATTCAAACTCCATGGCATACCGCGTGAGCTGGTCTCGGATAGAGATCCGCGGTTTACGGTGAAGTTTTGGCAATCCGTGTTCCGATCTCTCGGAACACGGCTGACTATGTCAACTTCTGATCATCCAGAGACAGATGGCCAGACGGATTCCGTAAATCGCGTCCTCAGAGAGACACTTCGAGGTTGCGTCCAATCGTATCCGAATTGGAGCGAGTTTTCACGGATTATGAAATTCGCCATCAACAATTCGGTGCATTCGTCTACAACGCATACCCACCGAATAAGAGAAATTTTCTAGATTTAAGAAGGGATGGACTCGCACGAGCAAAACCATTCTGGCTCATGCTCATCACGCGTCGAATTACCAAGACGCAAAGGATGTCGATGTCGAAGCAATTGACATCGAAGATGAGATAGATCTCATGGTAGTGCGCACAAAGCGCACTGAAATGAAAAAAAATGAGTCAGCAGAGGAATTACTGCTGGCTCGAGAATCAGTAATCTGATTTTCGAACAGGATTCCATTGCTAACGCAAAGGACCGTCAGAAACGGAGCGCAGACAAACATGGAAGAGCAAACGTTCTTTCATTTAAAGTTAATGACCTTGTACTACTCTCTACGGTAAACTTACCTAAGCGTGTATTCACTAATCTGGGTAGCAGTAAACAACTACCCAAGTTCATTGGGCCATCCCATTTACTGCATCGCAGAGGCAATACATACATAATAGATTGCCACGTAGGATGCGAACGCATTCTGCGTTTTACGTTGGTCGGCTCCGCTCGTGCCATTACAACGCGATTTCTTCCGGGGACGGATCGGACCACCCTTTTCAAGAATCCCTAAAAGATTCTTGTGATCGCGAACCAGGTTCTCATGTTAAATCTGGAGTTTCTCATGCCGGTTCCGAGTATCCTCGAAACTGCGATGAGCTGACGACAGCTCATCACGAAGAGCGTGATAATTCCATTCGTACTCCAACACTGAGTACGCACTGTTCGAACGGTTTTCCAATCGTTCGATTTAGCGAGCTTGCACCGTCTGCTCCAACGAGTGACGTTTACCGCCTTCGCAGTGCTAGGTATGAAGAGCTCGTATGACCGCCATGGTTGGCAAAACATCAACCATGGATAGACTGGCGTACACGCACAGTTGCGAACTTTATGCAGTACACCGAAAAGGATGTGCTTCAGCGTAAGGCGTATGCAACGGATGTCGTGTCGAACACAGTTGAGGGTCCGTTGTCGGGATATTAAACGTCACCAATTCCTTCGCAGCTCGTGGAGACAGGGGTAGTGAAAAAGACAATTACAAGTAGTCATGTGTCCCATAGTCCTGCACAGAGCCGACAGCCGCTGGCAGGAGACTGCGAGCTGACAGAAAATTAAGCGTCGCATGAGCCGGCACAGTGCCTAGAGGCTGGTGCGGTTGGAAGGGGTGTGCTAGCGAGGATCAACGGCACCCGCTTCCCAGTCAAAGGTCGTGGTGACGCGAAGAACGAGTACCCGACAGATTAGGACGACCAAAGGCAGGTCTCAACTAGTGACCTTTGGATCAGTCTCTAATAAAGAGGACGGGCCTTCGAACGATGTGTTCAAGGCCGTCGAAGACGAATTTGCGGAGGCATCCCCAGTTGAGGTGCTAGGGCAAGTCTTTAAATCTGCCGAGGAGATAGTAAATCGCCCGGAGATGTCGTGAGATCTGTTCCTTGCCGAATTAAAGGAAGGAAATATCCACGAAATAGTCCCACCAGTTCCAGAAGAGAACTTGGTGGACTGTTCCTCGTCGTCCACAATGGGCGAGAGCGTCCTAGAAATGGACATGAAGAAACAGTTCGCTGCTCAAGGCGGGATGCCTTGAGAGACAGTCCGTTCTTTGAGGTTCTGTGGAAACATCGCGATGTGTTCCCAGAAGAAGTGCCGAGCCACCTACCAGAAGATAGGGGCATCGGGCACAAAATCGACCTCGACCTGGCACCAAGTATTGTGTGACCAGGCAATGGCCGTTGCCGAAAGAACAAGTCGA
>NC_090615.1:4850618-4854149 GCF_004359215.1 Bremia lactucae | reverse complement strand
AAAAGGTAGATAATATTTGGAGGAAATTACTTTAAATAGTAATTTCCTGAATTCTTATCCATAAATAGGTATAGACCATTATGTCTATTTATTCCGCAGACTAATCAGCTGTAGAAGTAATCAAAGAGAGTTACAAGATAAGATAGAGATAAGAATTCATTTACATGTTTAGTATTAGGTTATAGTTAAGTCAGCATTTACAAAGATAGATTAAGAGACACTTAACTATATTAATACAGTTTTCATTTTACCCTCTTAAGTTAACTTGTCTTAAGAGAAGTCTTCCTCTGCACGTACAGTGTACGTCACCTAACGAGAGGCACCACTCACAACTGAAGCAGTGTGAAGTGGACTTGTACAAGTCGTAGTGCCCCGTTACATGGCTCATCGATCATGGGCGCGTCTAAAAAGGATTGGTGAAGTTAATATAGTGGCATATTTCTACCAATTAACAGCACTGTCCCGGTACTGCTACAATATTACCAAGTGTAGCAATATCGACAATATTATCTGCAAAGTTATTGTTTCATATTATGCCTCAGACACGAAATAAAAATTATGTAGCGGGCTATGCCGTTTCAGACGCACTATTAGCACTCATATTCACCTGATTCATAGAATCACTAAGCTGTGTGACTGATACGACCGCAGACACTAACATTAACACAAAATAAAGGAAACGTGTACCTGCCAGCTGGTAGAATCTTTCACATGGTGTCAGGTGGTGGTCGAAATTCCGTAATCGAGGAATTTTCTTGAGCAATTAAGACTTCAGGCTTTAAGCTCATGGTCATGTCTATCGCTCATATATATTTTTTCAAAGGGATTGAAGAACTATCTCGAGCAACAGAAGCCTTAAGCTTAAATGTCAACTGCTTCGTCATCTTAATAATGACAATTAAATTCAGTACATCACTGGTCAGCCTGTTGAATCGAAACCGGCGCACCACACACGTATTTTTGATCCCAACATCCTACTAAACCTTATATGATCTGAGCTCGGCGCTCACTGCATACTATAATGGCGAGAGGTGGTAGACCCCATTCCAATACACTCATAGCTCTGCGGAACCTTGACGGATTCTACCCGGGAATTCCTCGGTCTTAAATGTGCAGGCGTTGATGGGAAGCTTGGTATTTTGTGAGAAGGGCTGCGCTACAAGATGCTATTTTGCCTCATCCTCGACATCGTGGAGAAACTTCAGCACTCTTACGGTGATCATTATCAGTATTGAACACATTGGCATCTCCTCGTCAAAAATTTGTTCTTCCATCGCATGTTTGCATAAGACAAGTAGCCGACACTAATTTCCTCGCCAACTTCAAAAAAAATCATCTTGACCTCGAGACTCGCCCACTGAGTGACCCAAATATCTGGCTGCATCAACTTATACAAGGTCAGTGTAGGCGGGCACGTCGTAATGCAGCCACGCTCAACTTAGACACACACCCTAGCAAAGCGAGGAGGCAGCTAAACCTGCTTCTCTTGCATGCAGTGAGGTAGTTGTGGTGGGCGCGTTAGCGGCCTCACCCAACGCACTAAGTACTCTGTTTAAGCGTCGTCTTGGGAGCGGTAATCTGCTCCTCGTGCGCACTTACCAAGTAGGAAGTTGTTTTCAGACTGATTTATATTTAATCGTATTAAATATAAATACTTTTTTTACCAATCAAAATGTCATCTCTATAGTTAACACGAAATATGTATTGCGAGCGTATCTTTATAGATACCTCGCGTAACTGATGACGCAAGCCGTCATCATGGATGACGCTGGGCATCATCCCTCCTAATGTGAATGCACCCATGTGCATCACATCCACAAGGGTTGGTCACAAATGTGCACCGCACCCGAGTGTTGGGTCTAATTATTATTATTTAGTAATTGACCATCCCCTTAAGTACCAAATGTACTTAATGGGGTATGTGTAACATTAGAGCAACTTTAGCCCGTAACACCATCCCCCTCTTTAAGAACGAATTTACATTTTTAAATTCGACAAAGAGGAGAGAGGAACTGCGAGCAGCTTTACGCGCCGCTAGTTCACTCGATCACTCTCTTGCACGTGTTTCTATACACGGCGCCCAAGATGCCACCTAAAAGGGGCCACGTTGGAGGGTCGTCTGCGAAGACGCCCACCAAACCTCGCACTAAGCGCACGCGCCGCGTTGATTCGCCGGCCGCGTCAAATGTATTAGTCGGAACGCAGACAGCCACTGCGGCTGTCGCGTTAACAAGGCTAAAGGATCCATCCCACTTTAACAGTGAGGATGTTGAACCGTCGCTCATTGTCGACTACAATGAGTCGACACCGTTGCCGTCACCTTATAGTAGAGAAGCGGACAACGAGCTCATGAGGAGTGATGATGCGGCATTATTGCCCATCCAAACATCTCTCATGGCTCACAACATGAGGACAGCATCGTTTACGAATGCTGTCCCATCGATAGGTAATGAGAGCGCTGCCCGTAAAGGCGCAGCTGCTTCTCCTTTGGGTATTACCACAACGCCTTATGCTCAGACCATACTTCATAATGGTTCTGACATAGGGGATTCGGAGCCTAAAGCTCCGCCGACGACATGTGAACGTGCTCAGTCGGTGTCACAAGCCAGTCGTTTAGAACGCGGCTATGTGACGGGTGGCATTCCAAAGATGCCCCTCCATCTAAATGGCCTCGTTTAGACGGGCCAAGAGCGCCGCTCCTAGAGCGCGCTCTTGTAGACGCACATGATTATTATGTCGTCTCTAAATCATGGAAGGCTCAGGGAAAATCGCTTGGGCGTATTTTTCCGATCCCGGTCGTGTTGCGTTCAAATGAAACGCCAGACCAATACGAGGCGGAATTTTTGCGCCGCATTCAACCACATTCCGATGTGATGAAACAGCGGTCGCAGCGAATTAATTTCGCCCGTTTGCGTGTGAAAGAAATCATGGGCGGTACTATACCCCCTGTTTCTTCTCACAACGCTACTTCTGTTAGTCCATTTGAGACTAGCGAAGAGGCCTCAGCTAATGCCCCTTTTCATAGGCAGCAACCAAGCCGGGCACATCAATACGAAGGGGATCGATCGGTTCTCAAGAGTCAAAACTCTTCGGGTAACCTTTTCATTGGACGAGGATCTGGTACCCTTGCGTCACGGAGCGGTGGGCAAGCAGCCTTCCAACAAGGAAGCGTTGATTCCTACCCGCATCCATTAGTGCCGGTGGCGCCCGATAGGAGCGGCGATCTCGCCCACCTAATCGCGGCTGCCTTACCTTCGTCCGTTCAGTCGCATGCTGCTGAACGACGTATTGCGGATCTCGAGAGTCAAGTCTCGCGACTGACCTCGGATCTTGTTGATGTCCGAGCGAAGGCTCGTCAGGGTTATGAACGCCTGAAGACTCGCTTGGACCTTCTCGAGAGGATAATGCTGAGGGATCCGCGTTACTCGCGTGATGTCCCTCGCTCTCCGAGTCCTGTTCGTGGCAGGAGGGATCGGTCTGATAGCTTTTCGCCTTCACCGTCCCCTCACCCGAACGACGCTCGACTCACTG
>NC_090615.1:4840898-4850518 GCF_004359215.1 Bremia lactucae | reverse complement strand
GGTTCTGACATAGAGGATTCTGAGCGTAACGCTCCGCCGACGACGCGTGAATGTGCTTAGTCGCTGTCACAAGCCAGCCGTATTAAACGTGGCTGTGTGACGGGTGGCATATCACTTATGCTCCCTCTCTCTGAATGGCCTCGTGTAAACGGGACAATAGCGTCGCTCAAAAAACGCGCTTTTCTAAATGCTCAAAACTATTATGGTGTCATTAAATTATGG
Organism: Bremia lactucae; assembly: GCF_004359215.1. NCBI lineage: Eukaryota > Oomycota > Peronosporomycetes > Peronosporales > Peronosporaceae > Bremia > Bremia lactucae. Next base: position 4,850,296 of record NC_090615.1, on the reverse strand, counting down.
AAGACCCGGTCGTGTTGCGTTTAAATGAAACGCCCGACCAATACGAGGCGAAATTCTTGCGCCGCATTCATCCGCATTCCGATGCGATGATACAGCGGTCGCAGCGAATTAATATCGCCCGCTTGCGTGTGAAAGAAATCATGGGCGGTACTGTACCCCCTGTTTCTTCTCACTACGCTACTTCTGCTAGTCCATTTGAGACTAGCGAAGAGGCCTCAGCTGGTGCTCCTTTTCATAGGCAGTCACCAAGTAAATTCACCGTCTCCCTCATCTGATCGCCGCTAGACTCACAGTCGGCGTCACCATCGTCTTCTTCGACGAATGGGGGTATGAGGCTCATTTGAGTCTACATACCGTTTCAGACGACCCACTTAAAATACGGCGCGTCTTTATATACGAGGGAAGGGTGAGCCTATAATTTGAGTCACCAACCTCTATTACCACCTTAAAGGGCCCAATGAAACGGTGCAACAACTTCGTAGTACCTCCAGGTAGTACAAAAATTGCATTTTTAGGTAGGGTAGCAATACTTAATAGTACTTTTTCACCCACTTTAAAGCGTTCGTTAATTTTGAGACCATTTCGGTCAGCATATTCTTTTTGCTTGTCCTGTGCGCTTGCCATCTCGTCACGGACTTTTCGTGTGATGGCTAATCGCTTAATCAAAAAGCGTTGAGCCTCGCTCACGCTTTTAGCATCAAACTCGCCTATGATACCGCCGAGAGGTCGGTCATAGGACGTAGTTTTATTGACCACTGCTAAACTGGCAGGGTCACTAGGGAAAGTTCATGTCTTTAAGCTGATAGTGTAATGGGGCACACATCGGTTGGAGAACCGTTGTTGTGGTACATTTACTAAATGGGTAAAATACCCTTTATCTAATTTTAAAATAGTTAGTTGCTTAAATCCCATTAAATATGGGCAATAATTATGTGGTCGCCGCCAGATATAAATCTGGGGCCGAAATCTATTTTAAATTAGCTAGGGTAAGGTTTTTAGATTTAAATAATTAAATAAAGTGCAGTTCCCCTTTTGATCTTAAAGCGTTAAGTGCCTTCCTAAGGCTTGCGCATTGATCTGTAAGAGATAGAAGCCTTTCTAAGGTATATCCTCTTGGGCACTAGTTGCCACTTGGTTCTACGAACCCCTGAATCCCTTGAACTAGGATTCCTTAAGCTTTAATAGCTTGTACGACTCCCTGAGTTGTTAAACCCATTAGTTCAATAGAACTTAGTGACTCTCTGAGTCTGAAAGTCTTCCTCTGACTTTAGGAGCGAGGTAGCTCCGCTACACCTGGTAACACTCGTAGTCAATCTACGCCTGAGTCTTTACAAGACTAAACCCTCAAGAATATGGAAGAGGTTTCAAAATTGTCAGAAGCGCAACGCGTCGCTTATGACAAGCTCAAAACCTTATTTGGGCTTGAGCACGTGAAATTTATTATTTCCCAGGGACCAGAGGTCCTACATGGAAGGCTTGAAGCCTTCATGCGGTACGAAACTTCCCTGATCGGTCAGGTACAGGACCACTTAGCGGCATCTATGCCAACTCGGTACATCTCTGTATCTGACTAAGAGCCGAGAGCTCGCCCTCTAATTGTTAATGAGAAGACATTTGAGGGAAAGGAGGGAGAAAATCTCCCTTTAAGATTAAGCAGATGGAAATGTCCATCGACTCCGCCTTGTTCTTAACAGAACGGCAAAAGGTGGCTATGGCCATTTCCAAACTTGGAAGTAGAGCCATGGAGTGGGCACTATTGTGCAGCACGTCCATAAACGACTCGTTTCCCTCATGGGGTTCGCTGAAACGCAAATGACTAGCATGTTTGCACGGCCTGATCAGGCTTTTCGCATGCAAGCACGGCTCCTAGCGACTCGACAGGGTAAAAGAACCCTAGGGGACTTTGTCCAGGAGTTGAAAACTCTCATTGCATCTATGCATCAAGACCCGGTGCAAGAAGCAATTGTAGTAACTATCTTTATGGAGGGTCTCAATGAGGGCGTTGCCTGGACGGAATTATTTCGAACTCATCGGGCTGCGTTCGAAGAGGCAGTTGCCATAGCGCTACGCGCTGAGTTTGACTCGAAGTCTTCTCGCGTTAGCACGCCTGTTTACCGAACAAGCTCTTCGAGCACATGGATTCCGTCTAATAGAGTTGAACCTATGGATTTAAGCTTCGTTGAGGAAGGAGAAGAGGCTCTTCAAGCTATGGAACAGCATAAGACCATCCGTTGATGTTATATGTGCGGAAGCCGAAACATTTACGTCCGGCTTGCCCTCTTCGAAATTCGCGTAAAGCTCGAAAGAGCTCGAACACCGACCTAAACAGAGATCTGGTACGGTGCGGGAAAACGTCGATACCCAGTAGGTGCGGGGCGCCCTACTGGGGAAGACCTAGGCTCTGTTGAACCTCTAGGAGGTGAAAATAAACAGAACCTAGCCCGACTTTAAAGGGCTTTTGATAAGCCGTGGTCAATTTTAATTGACTTAGGAGCGTCTTGCAATTATGCTCGACACCTTTCTTTTGAAGGAAGTCAACAATACTTGAGGCGCTTAGAGCGCATGAAGGTGATACAATCACTGTTTGCTTAGCGACTGGGACTCGTGTCACTGTTCCCAAAGTTCCATTGAACTTAGGTATAAAGTTTCTGGACTTTGGCAGTATAAAAGGCTGTCTCGTCCTTGATTTGGATTCGAGATATGATCTCATCCTTGGTATGGCCTGGTTAGAACACCATGAGCCATGGATCGATTGGAGGTCTAAGACCTTAGGCGCCACGCGCAATGTTCGTAGCAAAAAAAATTGGAGAGTCATGAACCCACCTTTGCTAGGCAACAAAAGCGCTATTGGCACGGATCATTGAATGAGTCTGTCAGTGTTTTAGACATTGGCATGTCTGAGTTAGTAAACTCTAATGTTACAAACATTAATTCTGAGCCCGACTCAGCAATCCGTCGGGTGACACTCGTTATAATAACGATTCACTAAATGCTGAAAGCATTTTTGGCCTAAGGCCGAATCATCAATAGTGAAATATCCTTGAGATACGTGGAGTGGCACGTCTAAGTCCACCGAGTATGGTCGGCCGAGGTGGCACCATACTGAGTGTCAATAGTGACACTATTGGCGGTTCGCCAGGGTATTTTGGGTCGAACCCTCCTAATGCACGTGAAGCGACACGTAAACGCTCGCTGGATAAGGAAGTTGAGTTACATAACGCCTTATCAGATGTCAAATTAGACACCATGTCTTGTATAGAACCAATACAGGCTGGTAAACCCGGGGACGTGAATGTCCCGGCCTCTAAGAGGCGTATTGTCTCCACTCCAAGACAGGATGGACACGAAGCGTGTATACCCTCACAAAGTGATACGAGTGAGAAATTACATACGCTTGTAAATGGTGTAATCGGTAACATTGATGGGGAAGTCAGCCTTGCAGCAATCCCTTCGTTACATGCTCTTTTAGAGCTTGACGAAATGTCTATTGATGAGTGCGGCCGAGCCTTAAAGGCTGGCGGCTTATCTGAGATGGTGGTCATTGAGACCAACAATTAAGTTAAACTCATCGTCACTTCTAGACGAAGCTGTCGTGGATGACACAAAAGCTGCACTTAGTGCGCGAAATGGGTCATCGATCCTTTAAGATCCTATGGATCCCTTCTATTCCTTGATTAAGAAATTTCAAGATGTGGTATGTAATAATCCACCATCTGTTTTACCTCCGGATAGAGGTGTTCGTCATGAAATTGACTTGGTTCCGGGAACCAAATACTGTGTCACAAGACAATGGCCTTTACTAAGGGAGCATTGTGACGTCATAGACGATTTCTTCCGTGCTAAGCACGAGGCTGAATGGCACGATAGTGAAAATCTCCTCATTCGACACCGACATTTTGTGTCAAAAAGCCAAATGGTAAATGGCGCATTGTACATGCTTATAATAAGCTTAATGGCTTAATGCTGTCACTATACCACCACAAACCCCCTTTTCTAGAAAGGATGTTCTTCAGAACAATATAGTGCGATGTACAATGTCCAGTGCATTGGACTTAGTCGATGGTTACTACCAATTGCTCATGAGAGCTAGCGATATCCCGCTAACAGCGGTTAGCAGCCAAAGCGGCATGTTATGGGAGTGGCTGGTTATGCCACAAGGGCTTTCCAACGTCTCGGCAACATTAAATCGTCTAGTGACGCAACTGTTTCGCCCTCATCGAGGTTATGCACAGACTTATTTCGATGACATTTTTGTCCATAATCGTGCGCAGCAGGGTCGGTCGGATATGGACAACCATTTAGACCATTTGCGAGCAGTGCTCGAGTGTATGCGCACAAATAAATTGAATGCGAATGCATCTTAATGCATTTTTGGCGCAGACGAAAATTTCTTTTTAGCATGCTTCATTGGAAAGCGAGGCCTTATGGCGGATCCCGCTAAGGTAAAAGCCACAGTAGATTGGCCTATTCCTAAAAGCCAAAAGGATTTGCGTAAGTGTTGGGTCTTGCCAATTATTTACACAAATAAAGCGAAAATTACGCGGATATGGCTAGGCCATCATCTAATCTCCTTAAAAAGGATACAGAATGGTGCTGGACTAGCACCGAAATTAATGTTTTTCAAGCAGTTATGGATAGTCTTATCCATGACCCGATTCTGGCACTGCCAAACCCAAATTAGCCTTTTAGTGTCGTCCGTGACGCATCAGATTTTGCCATTGGCAGTGCTCTGTTACAAACAGATGTTGATGGGCATGAACGTGTTATTGCGTTCGAGTATAGACAGCTTAAAGCTGCGGAAAAGAATTACTTAGTTCATGACAAATAGTTACTTGCTATGAAGTATGCTCTCGTCAAATTTAGCGTTCATCTGCTCGGCTCTAAGCCGTTTGTGATGTATACAGATCACGCGTCATTACGCACGGCGACTAAGTCGTTCCATCTCTCACAGAGATTGACCAGATGGGTATCTTTTTTCGCGGAATACAACATTGAGGTGAAGTATAATCCCGGTAAGCAGAATGCTTTGGCCGATGCGATATCACGCAGGCCGGATTATGAGCTTTCACATTTAACGACTATCTTGTCGCCTATTCCTGAATTAACCCGTTCGGCTTACGCCAAGGATGAACAGTGTGTAGCTCTGCTACGAGCTTTAAAGAACTCTGATTCAGGTATTAAATTTCCGGCACGTTTGCGTGCAAGGTTACATCGACTTTCTATCGATAGTGACCTGTAGCTTTATTGCACAGACATCGCGGACCCTCCGCGTGTCGTTGTTCCTCATGATGAGGATTTGAAGTACCGAATATCTATGAGGCACATGATACTGTCATTGGTGGTCATCTCGGTAGAGAAAAGACCTACGGCTTTGTAAGCCAGAGTTATTGGTGGCCTAAACGTTATAGGTCAGCACATATGTTCACACATACGAAACTTGCCAACCGGTTAAACCCTTGGCGCATGCTGCTGCGCCACTGGCGAGCCTTCTCATCCCCATAGGTTGCTGGGAGTCTATTAGTATGGATTTTGTATTCGGGCTACCAAAGATTCAGCCGGTAACTGCGGTCTGGTGGTCTTTGTTGACCGATTGTGCAAAATGGCTTACGTAGCGGCCGTGCCGGATTCCATTGATGGAGAGGTTACAGCTAAGCTGTTTATTGATCGCGTGTTTCGACAACATGGTTTGCCAGTGGCAATTGTCCTTGATCGGGACCCCCATTTCACGGGTAGATTCGTGAAATTAATTTTCCGAGTGCTTGGCACCAAATTATATATGTCCACTGCGGACCATCCGCAGACCGATGGTCAAATTGAACGTGTCCATCGCGTCATTGAAGACGTTTTACGCAGCGTGTGTCTCAGACACCAAATCGCTAAAGTCCAATGCTCCCAGTGGTGGAGTTTGCGTTAAATAACGCTGTCCATGCCTCTGCAGGCTATACTCCATTCTATGTAAACGGTCTTACCCACCCACGCGTTCCAACGATACCACTGCGTGGTTCAGGGCTTGGTGGGAGAATTAGCCGATAGGCTTGCTGATATCAGCCCTGGTACCGTTCGGAAACAAGTAAGCGAGTTTCTCGCGACGCGATTTAGTGTCTTAAGACACGTAAGGGATACGATTGCTGGTAGCCAAGACAAACACAAAAACAAGCAGATGCCAAAGGCAGAAGCTGTAGTAATTCTTATATGTCGGAGACGGAGTTTTACTAAACGCTAAAAATCTACCTACTAACTTTGTTTCCGCGATCTTCAAGACCAAATTGCACCCGCGCTTTATTGGACCATTTACGGTCGTGACCAAGATGGGCCTAGCTTATACGCTTAACCTTTCTAGCAAGCTGCGTATACACCCAGTGTCTTACGTTGGCTTGCTTAAGCCATAACGGGACCCTTCCCACGTGGACTTGAAGGCGCTTGCACCGAGACAGGTGGTCGTGCCGCAGATTGCTGCATCCTCACCAGGATATCCAACTGGCCCTCTAAACGAGGCTGCTGACGCTCCAGCGTCGAAAGACGAGCCCGAACCGCCTCGACAGATCTCATAACCCGAGCAAGGACCTCACGAAGGAGTTGCACCTCGTGCCGTAGAACATCAAATGCTTCCACCGAAATTTCGGCCTCCTCCCGCGCTGCTTGATGCGCGAGGGAACCTTCAGTTCATGTGGAGAAACTTTAAAGCGATGTCGTCGTGAGGTTCAATACCAGTATCTGGTGAAGTGGCTAGGGTACCCCTCTTTGAAAATTCTTGGGAGTTCGAGGTACCTCTTCGGCAAGATTGCCCGTACGCCGTTACGTTTTTGAGTGCCAAGCTCAGGGTCAACTCGCGTCAAACGACGCTTCCCACCACTAAACGTGGGATGAGGTGGCTCTATAGCCTCAGTGCGGCTTCGATCCATAGTTGTACGGTCATCCGAAGCCCTGAAATATCGGCTAGGCCTTTCTTCGTTTCGTGGCATAAATGCAGAACGTAATGGCCTTTGGCCTTAAGCTTAGCGAAATCGAACGAAGCTTCCGTTCCAAACGAACATCACCTCTATCCGCAGACTCTCTGATATTCCAGATATTACGAAGTCGGCGGTCCCAGTGGACCCAGTTCTCAAATGAGACTTCGTTTTCACTCCTTGTTTCGTTTGGAAACATAACGATCGGAATTTCCCACATTGAGGTCACCGAAGCCCCACGGGCTTGATCACGTAAACGCGTCAGATACTGGCTTCGCGTCATTACCTTTGGTGTAAGGTATTGCTCATGAAGAGCGTCGCGACCAGTAATCTCCTCCGGCGTCCTCGCTGGGTCACCAAATATCCAGATGGCCAAGCTATGACCCGCTATCTCTTTGAGACGCTCGTCCGCACTAAGCTGAGTGAATCTATATTTACTATGAGCTTTAGCTTTCGCTTTCTCGGCAGCTCGACGACGAGCTCTTTCCTCTATGAGGTTTATCTGCTCTTGCTCTGTATCGAGCGGATTCGTAATGATGTTGACTCAGGGTCCCGTGTCCTTCTCAATGCAGTTAAGACATCAGCGGCACCACGTTCTGGGAACGGATTCGGGGCCCGCCAACGTTCATCCGGAGGAGAAGGTGTGAAAGAACGACGCTCCTTTTCCTCCTCCTCTAATGGAGATTGACTTTCAAATTCACCATTCCCTCATCGTCGAAGAAAGTACTAAGAGTCTGTGACTCACGCTTGATTGTCATGAGACAAAGGAATGAAAAACACAACCGAACGGTTAGCTGTTTAAGTCTCAACCTCAAGGAGTAAATGAAGCGAATGTTGTCACTCGGTGTCAACAGTCTGATGGGAAGGGTGTAATGGGGCACACATCGGTTGGAGAACCGTTGTTGTGGAACATTTACTTTACGGGTAAAATACCCTTTTATCTAATTTCAAAATAGTTAGTTGCTTAAATTCCATTTATTATGGGTAACAAATGTGGTCGCCGCCAGATATAAATCTGGCGGCCAAAATCTGTTTTTAATTAGGTAGGGTAAGATTTTTAGATTTATATAACTAAATAAAGTGCAGTTCCCCTTTCGATCTTAAAAGCGTTAAGCCTTCCTAAGGCTTGCGCATTGATCTGTAAGAGATAGAAGCCTTTCTAAGGTATATCCTCTTGCACTTGGTTCTACGAACCCCTGAATCCCTTGAACTAGGATTCCTTAAGCTTTAATAGCTTGTACGACTCCCTGAGTTGTTAAACCCATTAGTTCAATAGAACTAAGTGACTCTCTGAGTCTGAAAGTCTTCCTCTCATGCTCCGTCTGACCATCTGTATCAGGATGATCAGAACTTGACATTTTTACTGTGTTCCAAGTGATCGAGCAGTGTTTACCAAAATTCCGCCGTGAATCTGTGATCTCGATCTGAGACCAGTTCGCGGGGTAACCCATGAAGTCGAAATATCGTGTCAAGAAAGACACGAGCATAGCTTTTGGCTTTGATCGACTTCGGTACTGCAGCAAGATGCACCTTGTTGCTGAACGATCAACAAAAAACAAGAGAACCACTGTTCTTTTGTTCGTCGTTGGTAAATCCGATGACGAAGTCCATGGAGAGACTGCCAACACTCTGCCGGGACAGGCAGAGGTTGTAACGGAGCACCGGTGAAGCACTGGGCTTCACCCGTTGATAAACTACGCAAGTGCATGTGTACTTGCGGACGAAATGATACTGGCGTGGCCAGTAGAAGTCGCGACTTATCGTGAGATAGGTCTTCTCACGTCCACGATGGCCACTTGTTGGTGCATCGTGGCACTCATACATGATGTGTAAACGCAAATCATTATGGGTGGGGATGACGACACGAGGTGTGGCATACTTTCTACGAAGCGTACACCGTTTTTCGTGAATGGCTTATCCACCCTCGTATCCCTACCCTGTTTGATAGTAACTCTTTAGGGGGGACTCGCTCGAACAAGGGGCCTTTTAGCTCTTGCTCATTACGCATTAGTCTTAAGGTCAATGCGAAGGATACCAATGCTGAAATAATTAACATTGAAGTGGACAAACTGAGTAATGACACTAATGCTATTACTGAATTAGACAACGGTGCTGAAAGACTTAGCATCAAAACAATACTGTTAATGAGAATGATAATACTAATAATGAATATATTAATATCTTCGCCGTGCGAGCCGGTCGCACCGAGAACAAAACTAAAACCGAGTCAGCAGGTGATTTCCTGCTGGCTAGAGAAGCAGTGGTCCGTTTCGTACAGGGTTTAATCGCTGTTGCTGTGGACCGACAGAAATGGATATCTGTCAAAAATGGAAAAGCAAAAATACTTTCATTTAAAATTTATGACCTAATTCTACTGTCTACGGTGTATTTACCAAAGCATGAAGTGATAAATGTAGGCAGTAATAAATTACTGCCCAGGTCTATCGGCCC
>NC_090615.1:4828008-4840130 GCF_004359215.1 Bremia lactucae | reverse complement strand
CCATTAGTTCAATAGAACTAAGTGACTCTCTGAGTCTGAAAGTCTTCCTCTCATGCTCCGTCTGACCATCTGTATCAGGATGATCAGAACTTGACATTTTTACTGTCTTCCAAGTGATCGAGCAGTGTTTACCAAAATTCCGCCGTGAATCTGTGATCTCGATCTGAGACCAGTTCGCGGGGTAACCCATGAAGTCGAAATATCGTGTCAAGAAAGACACGAGCATAGCTTTTGGCTTTGATCGACTTCGGTACTGCAGCAAGATGCACCTTGTTGCTGAACGATCAACAAAAAACAAGAGAACCACTGTTCTTTTGTTCGTCGTTGGTAAATCCGATGACGAAGTCCATGGAGAGACTGCCAACACTCTGCCGGGACAGGCAGAGGTTGTAACGGAGCACCGGTGAAGCACTGGGCTTCACCCGTTGATAAACTACGCAAGTGCATGTGTACTTGCGGACGAAATGATACTGGCGTGGCCAGTAGAAGTCGCGACTTATCGTGAGATAGGTCTTCTCACGTCCACGATGGCCACTTGTTGGTGCATCGTGGCACTCATACATGATGTGTAAACGCAAATCATTATGGGTGGGGATGACGACACGAGGTGTGGCATACTTTCTACGAAGCGTACACCGTTTTTCGTGAATGGCTTATCCACCCTCGTATCCCTACCCTGTTTGATAGTAACTCTTTAGGGGGGACTCGCTCGAACAAGGGGCCTTTTAGCTCTTGCTCATTACGCATTAGTCTTAAGGTCAATGCGAAGGATACCAATGCTGAAATAATTAACATTGAAGTGGACAAACTGAGTAATGACACTAATGCTATTACTGAATTAGACAACGGTGCTGAAAGACTTAGCATCAAAACAATACTGTTAATGAGAATGATAATACTAATAATGAATATATTAATATCTTCGCCGTGCGAGCCGGTCGCACCGAGAACAAAACTAAAACCGAGTCAGCAGGTAATTTCCTGCTGGCTAGAGAAGCAGTGGTCCGTTTCGTACAGGGTTTAATCGCTGTTGCTGTGGACCGACAGAAATGGATATCTGTCAAAAATGGAAAAGCAAAAATACTTTCATTTAAAATTTATGACCTAATTCTACTGTCTACGGTGTATTTACCAAAGCATGTAGTGATAAATGTAGGCAGTAATAAATTACTGTCTATCGGCCCCTTTCGTGTATTATATCACCAAGGCAATGCATGAACGATCGAGCTACCTCGTAGTATGCGTACGCATCCTACGTTTTATGATGGGGTGTCTCCATTATACCATCAGTACGAGGCTTCTGATTCCGGATTACACAGGAACGGTCAAGAGCATCAGCCAAGCCTGATGGTTCCGAGCCAAAAACTTATTGTCTCGGAATAGGGTCTGATTCTCTTGGATCAGACGATCCACTCTTTCCTCCAAGGAAGAGATCTTCTGACGAGCTGTCAATAGCTCGTTTTGAAGGAACTGATGTGTCCTTTCGTTCGCCAGTTGATCAGTCGCAATCTGCGCACAACTTTTCAACGGGTCACGAGAAACATTATCGACGTCACCGCTAACGCGCGGCTACGGGATCGCTCGTGATCAAGATTCTCCCTAAATAATGAAGGGCGTGATCAAAATCACAATGTTGAATCGGGCTCGTCAAACAAGGCGAACCCGATCTTTCTTCCCCCTCCACATCCGTTGATGGATTCGGGCGGTTAAAGGCGCTTTCTTGTAGAAAGTTTCTTGAACCACCGTGAGGCATAGAGGTTTCGAACGAGTCATCTCATTTGTTGGCGAGGGTATCCACCCTCGCATGATAGTCGGGAACCTCGTTTCCAGCTGATGTTGGACGTTCCGGGTCTCGTCTTGCAGTACGACGAGGCCCATCCTCCTCGGCAGAAGGTCTAGCGGAGACTGAGCGCTTCTCGTGCTCGTAAAAGGATTGGAGGTCCTCAATCCCTTGACGCATCTTGTAAGAGATGAGAGTCCTCCGATGAGGATCTTTGAGTGAACATGTTTTTTAGGGGCATGACCTGCACCGTTAAAACATCATTAGCATGATTCCTTCCACGAGAGGTAAGGAATCCCTGCCTCTCTAGACAAATAGTGCAACTTATAGCGTGCACCGACTACAGTCCGTTTCTCGAGCCGTTCACGGAAAGCTTTCAGCTTGTCAAGCCAAACCTCACGGCCTATCTTTGAACATTATGTATAAAGGCTTTCCAAGCTTGAAAAAAAGGGTTTGACATCCTTTGCCCGTTTAAAAGAGTACCACCGATGCCGGAAAAAGGCATCGATGAAGAATTTTGTTTTATCCTTACCAGACTTCTGAAGCCTGGTAAGTCGAATAACAGAATATGATACTGATCGTTGGTCATACCAGACCAACGAATGAGGTTACTCTTAGAGGGTAACCAAGGCCTCTTTCCAGGAGCGAACCGCATGATATTGCGGTCACTCTCCTGTTGGCTCGTGTTAACTTTAACGCTAACTTGGCCCTGTGAGTGATCTCTCAAATCACTCATTTTCTGGTAATGCAAACTAGCCCCACCAGCAGCACTCTTACCTTCGCGACGACGTAGTTCTTGGTGACGCATACTAACATCATCAGAGTGGTCATCGCCCTCGGAGTCATCTGATGATGACTCCTCACCAAAGAGGTCCGACGAGTCAAACAACCTCGTCATGACCTCTTTGTTAGTCACGTTAGAACCCAAAGGCTTAACGGACTCGGCCCCGGGTGATTCGGCGGCCTTCTCAGTCGCCACTGGGTTGGGCGATGCAGGTGACTTCCGTCCAGTAACTTACATTTGGAGTAGTAGGTGACTTGTCCCCATCACCTGCAATGTCATCACCAGATTACATGTTCCAGTCACTTACTATGGGAGTAGCAGGTGACGTATACCCTGCAAATGTTTCAGCAGATAGCATTAGCGTCTGCTGAACCTAGCAGATGAACTCTAAATTTGACGAGAGCATACTTCATTGCAAGTAAATCTTTGTCATGAACTGGATAGCTCTTTTCCACAGCTTTAAGATGTCGAGACTCGAACGCAATTACACGTTCTCGCCCATCATTTATCCGTCTGTTACAGAGCGCTGCCGATGGCAAAATCCGATGCGTAACAGACGACGCTAAAAGGCCAATTCGGATTTGGCAGGGCCAGAATCGCATGGATAAGACTACCCTCAACTGCTTTATAACATCATTCTCGATGCTAGTCCAGCATCAGTTGCTGCCCTTTTTAGGAGATTGGATAATGGCCTAGTCATATCAGCGTACTTCTTGATATATTTGTGCAAGTAGTTGGCGAGGCCTAATCACGTACGTAAAGCCCTTTGGTTCTTAGGAGCCGGCCAATCAACTATGGTTTTACATTAGCGAGGTCCGCTTTAACGCCTCGCTTTCCAATGGAACACCCTAAGTAGGACTTCTTCTCTGCCAAAAATGCATTTCGATGCATTGGCATACAATATATTAGTACGCATACACTCGAGCACCGCTCGCAAATGGTCTATGTGGTTTTCCACATCCGACCGATCCTGCTCCGCGCGACTATGGACAAAAATGTCGTTAATAAGTCTGTGCATAACCTCCATGAGGGCGAAACAGTTGCGTCACTAGACGATTAAATGTAGCCGGCGCGTCGGAGAGCCCTTGTGGCAAAACCAACAACTCCCATAGCATACCGCTTGGGGTGCTAACCGATGTAAGCGCGATATCATGAGTAGTCGGTAATAACCTTCGCCTAAGTCAAGTGCACTATACATTGTGCATCCCGCCATATTGTTCCGGAAAACATTGTTTCTAGAAAGGAGGGTTTGTGCTGGTATAGTGGCAGTATTAAGCTTATTAAGAGCATCTACAATGCGCCATTTACCATTTGGCTTTTTGACACAAAATGTCGGCTTTGAATCGGGAGATTTACGCTCGCGTACCATTGCAGCCTCGTGATTAGCACGAAAGAAATCGTCAATGATGTCACACCGTTCCTTCGGTAAAGACCACTGTAGTATTCGGTTCCAGAAACCAAGTCAATTCCATGACGGACACCTTTATCTGGTGGAAGTAATAGAATGGATTCATGGGATCGTTAAGGATCGATGGTCCACTTCGCGCTCTAAGTGCAGCTTTTGCGTCCTCCAGTACGGCTTCATCTGAAACCAATGATGAGTGTAACTCAATATTTGATTGGATAACCACCATCTCAGTCAGATAAGTCACCAGCCTTTAAGGCTCGGCCGAACTCATCAACAGACATTTTGTCTAGCTTTCAAAGAACATGTAACGAAGGGATTGCCTCAAGGCTGCTTTCCTTTGATGTCATCGTTCACACTATCCAGAATCGTATGCAACTGCTCGCTCGTATCACTCTGTGACGTTATAGACGCTTCGCGTCTCTGCTGTCTCGGAGTCAGAAAATACGTCTTTTAGAGGCCGGGCCATCCACGTTCCAAAGTTTTCCAACCTTAATTGGCTCTGTACCAGAGCTGGTATATTCGGCGATGAGTTACGTGATTAACGTGCATTAGAAGGGTTTGACCCGAAATGCCCTGGCAACTTACCAATAGTGTACTCATAATGGTGCCACCTCAGTCGACCACACTTGGTGGACTTAGACGTGCCACTCGATGTGTCTCAGGGATATGACACCTGTGATGATTCCGCCTCAGGCCTACAATACTTTCAGCATTCCGTGATTTGTTATTGCAAAGAGTGTCACTCGACAGAGTACGTCCCGTTCCACCCCTTTGTCGTGAGCCGGGGTTAGCGGTTCGTTCATCAAATAAGCTTTTCTGAGCGCGTATGTGGATTGTGCGGCCCGAGGATTTTGATCGATGTTCTCGAGCAGCACCTTGCGGGTACGGCACGTGACTACTACTGTCGGTGGCCGGAGAGCTGAATTCTGGATCATGCAATGCAAATATTACTTCAGACTTATTCCACCAAAATTTCACCCGCCCAGAATATGAAGTTTTTCGCGTCGTTTAAAGCCGCTCACTAGAGTGGGGCGGATGTTTTTGTACCTGACAGCTGTAAGTGACGCTTGCGAAGATGCGGACAGCAATGTTTTCAATATTAACATCGCTCATTGTGCAAATCCGTCGATGCGTATGATGACGTTGTCGAAAGGAAATCGATCGGTCGGATAGTTGGGAATACAAAGAAGGCTCTTGCTGTAGTCAAACGGGTTACCTGAAGGCCGCATACCCTCGAGGAAAAATAGTACTCTAGCAAGAGGACTTTACCGTTGTGATCTGGGACCGCCAAAAGTCATTGGATCTTGATAGTGGTTCAACGACATTAGCTTGTAGCAAACACCGTTGCTTTCACCGGTGAATATCGGACGGCGGCACCAGATAATGGCCACTTCGATTTACAAAGATAGTAGCGCGGGTTTTAGAGGTCGGGACTCTGGGTGTATAAAAATCGTTTCGTTTTTTCGATGTTTAATACGCTGGTAACATTCGTCAAAGGAATGGCTAAGCGGGTACACCGCGCCATCAGTAATATGGTGCAAAGCGTGGTTTACCAGTGATTAACCTTTAAGCTTTTGAGGTGATGCAGCTGAGTATGCTGTGTAAGTGCATACTTAACCGGATCCTTACCAGGGGTATGTGCTCCTAATTGAAATGCTCAAGTTTAACATCTGTCTGAGCGACGTCGTGATATTTGGGATATCATGTATAGTACTCAAGGATGAAAAAGACAAGTCGGTTGGTGCGTGGAAATGTGGCTATCGTTGCCGGGACTTGTGACTGACAAAGGAATACAATTTCATATTCAAAAAGTTCGAATCGTGGTGGTCATCCAGCATGTTCTGAACGTGATTATGTTGGAATAATGCAAAAAGATGATCTTCAAAGGTTCTTCAAGGCGTTGTTGATGAGAGGGGCTCAACCATGCGCCGTGAAACAGAAAGAGCGACAGATGGACGCGTGACCGATACTTATTCGGTCGTAGAATAATAACAAGACATATGCTGTACTGTCTGAAGAACGTCAAGGTGTCGTCAATATGATATATTAGCCTGTTCCAAGGAAGGCGATGAAAAGTCAACAGAAGGCTACTGGTGACAGCAATATCTGTGGAGTTGACGGGTTTGGAAGCGAACGGTGTGTGGAAGTGGTATTCAAACCACCCACGCATGTTTTATAAACTAACGGCAGCTTAAGACGAAGACAGAGGCAAATGGTAAGGTCGAAAACTACAAACTCGACTCGTTGCATGTGGGTACGATTAATTATTTGGCTTCAACCCGTTCGCTGCAATAATGGAAATTATTTCAGTCAACGTGGTAATGGTTTTGTCACGACGATGGAGTGTACCTGCTCGCCATGGTGATGTGCCGAATGCCTATGTCAAGGCGACAATGTAAAGCACGTTGATATTATTATAAAGATTTCCAACGGAGCGAAACTTGACAAGATCAACTTAAATGAACTCGGTGTGAAAAAAGCTCGAGTCAGCTAGCATTACTGCTAAAGATCATCTTCCGCTTTGTAGCGGCTGACAGACTAGATCAAGTCACTGCACTCAATATTGTGCGGGGCTGGCTTTGTGCACTACACGTCAGACTCTCTGTTATATCTAACAACCTACTAGATTGGAGACAGCGAAGTGAGTGCAAGCTTCGATTTGTTGCAGAGTGTAAGAAAAACAATGAACAAGAACCAGACTACAAATGCAATGAAAATACAGACTACAATCGAAACTCCCAAATTTAGTGTTTGCTAATGGATCGGGGCCAAAGCGAAAGACTTTGGGTCTACCATGCTAGCGATAGTGATTGATAAACAAATGACGTTTGTGGTTTTGGAGATCGTATTGTACGTGGATGCAACTTGTTTTCACCAGGTCTCGCTTCAAATCAAGGATTACTTATGACCTAAGAGCCCGACGGGAGAACGTTTGGAATGACCAAGGATAATATAGAGGTTATTCGCACGATTCACGAACACCACTTTTGGACATTCACTGCTCACAGCTTCGGAGAGAATATTTCAAAGAAGTAAAAAACTCTAGAAAACTATCATTTGCGAGTTTTTGCTGTTACTGACGGTGTCGATGATATCGGCATATGGCACGAACAACTAGGACATACTGTCCCGAGTACATTCGTCGGATGGTCGACCGAGGTGTGGCTCATAGGATCATGCTCAAGCGTCGAGGAAAAGTGGACTGTGCAGACTGCCAATTTGGTAAGTAGCGGCGCAAGACATTCAAGAAGTCACTGGTTGACCTATTGAGCAAGTGAACGACATGGTGTTTGCGGATCTATTGTTTCCAAGGGTCAGCAATGAATCGGTATTCTTGGAAGTTCTAATATAATAGACGGTCTTTCGTATTACGTAAAGTTTTACCTCCTCTAGTCGAAGACGGAAGGTGAGGTGAACCTGTAAATGAAGCAATATATTGCTTGGGCAGAGCGTCAACACGGAAGTCCAATGAAAAGGTGGTTTCTCACGATTATAATAAAGATGACCAAATTGAAGGTGTTAAACTGGTTAAGCAGGTGCTCACCGACAAGGGTCAAGAATTTTGCAATGGTGCAATGGCAAAGTGGTATACGCGAAGGAAATTGAACACAGAAAGGTTGGACCTAATGATCCGCAATCAAATCTTGTGAGCGGACCCACCTAACACTGGTCGGTATGGCCAAGACGATGATGCATCAGTCGGGTTCTCCAAAGTCGTTCTGGAAGAATGTGCCGTTTACGTGAAGAATCGAGTATATTGCAAAGGCGCGGGCAGTATTTCGTACGAAATAATATTTCGGACCAAGCCAGACATACACCACATTCGGGCATTTGGTTCATTGACATTTTTTCACGTGCCAAAGTATAAGCAGAAAAAGCTCATGGTGAACAGTCGAATGTTTTTTAGTCGGTTATTGCGAAGATGTTTGTCGGCTGTCACATATACCTTCCAACGGAGCACAAAGCAGGTCTCGTGTCTGACGTGAAGACCAATGAAGCAATCAAATCTAGTAATTGCTATGACAGCGGGTACAAGCGAAAGTTGAACAATTAGCTGCAAACGTTTCGCGAATTTATTCAAGAAGTTGACATTTATGACTTTGCCGGTGATGACGATGACGTCACAGAAGTTCCTTTAACGCAGTTTTGACTCCCGGAATTTCCCCTTACGCAGATTTCGGTACTGGGTCAAGAAGCTCAAGTAGTAATGATGCCATGGAATCGGTGACATCGGACCTTCCGGACTCTTTGGAATTATGGCGTGGGCGATTACGCAGTCGTGTTCAACGGCAAATCCTGTTAGCAATGAGCAGTGTAACGGGGCACTGCCAACTTTTACTGCTTCAGTACAAGTCCACTTCGCACTGCCTCAGTGCGAGTGGTGCCTCACGTCACTTCACGTACACTTGTACGTGCAGAGGAAGTCTTCTCTTTAAAGCACTTGCTTTAAAGAGGGTTAAATGAAAACTGCATTATTATAATTGAGTTATTCTTGTCTATTTACTTAATAATAACTTAATTATAAACTAATACAAAATATGTACTATAAGTCTTATCTGCCTTTCTCTTTACGCGCGTCCAGCGCTGACTGGACCGCGGAGAAAGTAGATAAAATGGTCTATATCTTCCAACGGATAAGCTTTTAGAATATTACCATGTAAACAAATATTCTCCAAATATTATCTACCTTGAAGAAAATATATTAATTAACAGCCTTTAAGTGTTAATTTTCATGTAACGATACACCTCGTTACATCAGCCCTCCCTTAAACGACAATCACTCTGACTGTCATTGGGTAGAGTGGTCACTATAAGACCACTTTATTAAAAACAATGTTGATTGGTCATAATCATCATTTAAAATTCTATCGAATGGTGAACAAGTCTATGCGGTATGCGAATAGTGCGGCGCCTTCGGCTGCGGTTCATGCAGCCGCGGGCGACGCATTATTGTCTCTTGCGGCAGACGTTCCGTCTGCCGTAGTGTCATCTTCTCCCGCAACTCTAAATGTTGCGGGTGCACGTGGTGATACACCACGTGAATGCAATTCCTCTTTGAAGGTCGACTACGAATGCGAGTCGGACGAAATGGCCGACTCGGGGAGAATAGAGCAGTCGATTGATCATCGTCAGGCGGCTGACTATGAGCCTTCGAGTAGACGTGCTGGTAGCATTCGCTACAGCATGTTCGGTTCCGACGATGAGGATGATTCATTATCGCCAGTACCGTCTCCGGTGCCGTCATTCGCACATATTTATGTGCGTGGTGATGACGATGGCGTAAGCCAACGTAATTTTTTTTCTTGTGGTACCTGCTTCAGTGAATACCACTCAGGGGATCGTAGACACTAAAATGTCTCGTCTTGCCCCTGAGGAGAAGCCGTGGCTCTTGCCCGAGCAGCTAATTAATAACCTGTCTGGAAAGACTACTCCTCACAATAAATATCCCTTATTTATTGCGACAAAGCTGCATGGCCTTGATCCCAGCGCGAAAGTTTTTCGCGCTGAGGAAGTTTTATCTTGATGCTTTTTTCAAGCATCGATGGTATAATGGCAACAATAAACGAGATAAATTCTCGCTTATGCAAGCCTGGAGCGCATTCATTTGCAATGTCAAAGACATTGGACGCAAAGCCTGGCTTCAAAATACTTAACGCAATTCACGTTAAGTTTGAGAAACGAACTCCAGCCGGTGCAAGGTATAAATTGCATCGGTTGTCACGTAAGTCAGGACTTCCATGCCTCAAGTGGAATGATTCCTGTCCGTGTTGTGTTGACAACACGAAGCGAGTAAAAGGGGATGTCTATTCGCTTCCTTCGCCTAGGGGAAGGGCTCGCATCTCTATCGAGATGCGCAGTGCAATTGACGTTTTGCAATCGATTTACATGCGCCAGGGGCGCGTGTTTGTTAATGGACCTTTGATCCATCGGATGGGTCTTGTCATACTAACGGACGAGGCCCTTAACGTCAACAACCAGCTGGGAACGAGGCTCTCACCTGTCACGTGAAGGTGGATAACCGCGCCAGCGAACAAGATAACTCGTTCGCTGCCCCTTCACATCACGGTGGGTTTGGATGCGTTCCACAATGAAACGTTGACCAACGTGGGTAACCACCAATGGTTGTGGCGGAGGAGCAAAAATTAGATCGGACACATGTGTCGGATCTATCTATCTAGGGTTAATGATCGACAAACTCGATCGCTTAATCCATGATTTGGAGGATGGACTGGATCACGAGCGTGCTAAGCGTCGCTCGTTGGAGCAGACGGTGCAGGCTCATCATATCTAACGGTTGAAAGAGCGTTCGAAAAATGCGTACATAATGTTGGAGTACGAACGGAATTATAACGCTCTTCGTGATGAGCTGTCGTCAGCTCATCGCGGTTTCGAGGATCTTCGGACCCGACAAGAGAATCTCCAGATTCAGCATGAGATTTGGTTTGTTACCACAAAAATCTTTTAGGGATTGTTGAAAAGGGTGGTCAAATACATCATCGGAAGAAATCGCGTACGATTGGTACGGGCGGAGCCGACCAATGTAAAACGTTGGATGCGTTCGCATCCTACGTGGCAATTCTTTTGTGTACGCATTGCCTCTGCGATGCAGTACACGGAAAGGCCAATGAACCTGGGTAGTGGTTTACTGCTATCCACATTAGTGACTACACGCTTAGGTAAGTTTACAGTAGGGAGTAGTACTAGGTCATTAACTTTAAATGAAAGAGCGTTTGCTCTTCCATGTTTGTCTGCGTTCCGTTTCCGACGGTCAACTGCGTTAGCAATAATATCCTGTACGAAACGGATAAGTAATTCTCGAGTCAGCAGAAATTACTCTGCTGACTCATTTGTTTTGTCTTTTTAGTGCGCTTTGTGCGCACTGTCATGAGAGTTTTCTCATCTTCGATGTCCATTGCTTCGACTTCGACGTCATTCGCGCCGTTGGCAACTTCGACGCGTGAAGAGCATGAGCCAGAAATGGATTTGCTCGTGCGAGTCCACCCCCTCCTCCGTTTAAACTGGAGGATCCCTCTAATTGGGTGGGTATGCGTTGTAGACGCATGCACCAAATTTTTAATGGCGAATTCGACCATCGGTACAAACTCGCTCCAATTCGGATACGATTGGACGTAACCTCGAAGTATCTCTTCGAGGACGCGATTTACGCGTTCCGTCTGACCATTTGGCTCGGGATGATCAGAAGTTGATATAGTCAGCCGTGTTCCGAGAGATCGGAACACGGATTGCCAAAAGTTCACCGTAAACCGTGGATCTCTATCCGAGACCAGCTCACGCGGTAAGCCGTGGAGTTTGAATACTGTGTCGATAAAGACACGGGTACAGTCCGGAGCCGTGATCGACTCTGGTAATGCAGCAAGATGTACCATCTTGCTGAATCTGTCTATAAAAACAAGGATTCCATTGTTTTTGTGATTGGCTTCGGGAAATCCGAAGACGAAGTCCAAAGATACGAAATGTTAACATTCTACTAGAAGTGGTAGAGGTTGGAGAAGTGCACCGGATAAAGATCTAGACTTCACCCGTTGACACACCTCGCAAGCACGAATGTACTTGCGCATGAATTGATGCTGGCGGGACCAGGAAAATTCCTGACTTACTGTGAGGTAAGTCTTCTCACGTCCACGATGTCCAGTTGTTGGAGGATCGTAACACTCACACACGATGCGCAAGCGCAAACCATTGTGAGTTGGGACGACGACACGTGGGGTGTCGCCGATAACGGCTGTGTAATACAATAAGCCGTTACGTGTTGTGTATCGATCGGATGACGATCGATATAAAGCCGGTAGATCTTTAAAAGATTTATCGGATGGATTCATTAAATGATCCATCAGACAAAGAAGGTCCTTATCTTCTTTATAGGCTTTCTTTATTTCATCAACTAAGGTTGATGATGGAACACTCGTAGTGAGTGTTGCAACAGTAAGATCACTTTTACTGTTGGGGTGCACTGCTGACTCGAAATCGGGTCGGCGTGATAACGCATCAGCGACGACATTAAGTCGTCCTGGTTTATATTCGACGGAGAAGTTATACTCCGCGAAGAAGGATAGCCACCTCGCCATTCTTTGCGAGAGGTGTGGGCTATTGACGGCCGTGCGTAATGACGCATGGTCCGTATATACGAT
>NC_090615.1:4816056-4824415 GCF_004359215.1 Bremia lactucae | reverse complement strand
TAGAAGTCTAGTAACTTCTACCATTTGAGGGGATTTCTCCTCAAATACGTGGGGACCTCTTCCCTCAACGTCTTCCGAGTGTGATTGCGCTATCACAGTCGGGTCCACTACGGTCGACTCTCTACTCGACCTTGGATCATCGTGTTGTCCTTTCTGGGCAACCGGTATACTCCTTGAATGTCGCCCACTAAGCGTACATTCATGTCCCAATCCACTCGACCTTTTCGAGTGGTGGACCTTCGGCGCTGCCTGTGCATTAACACAGCCGCCGGCAGCTGACTCCACATTGTGATTGGTAATCACACTGTGATCTTGTGCGGTTGTACTAACGACCGTACCACAAGTGAGGCCATCGCACTCACTCGTAGTACATCCACACGCTTGTGGACGCTCCAAGACGTTCATCAGATGGCCATCTGATGAACAAGTGGCAGGCATCTTTACGGATCGATGCTGCCAGCAGATCCTTGGCTCGTATTTTCTAAGCCAAGGTAAACCTAGGATGACATCAAATTTGTCATCCAAATCCAGTACGATGAAATTATCATCGTACTGTAAATCTTTTAAGGTGTAGTGAAATTTCGCTACGCGTTTCATTACTGTTATCGATGCGCCTGGCGCAAGACGCACCGTCATCCTCGTTGGAGGGATGTCGCGCTCAACATATTGAAGCCTAAGACCCTCTAGCGACTGGCGACGAATAAAGTTATTCGACGCCCCTAGTCCACCAGGGCTCTAAGTGACAAATCATTTGTCACTTTTAATTTCAAAGTGATGAGGGATACCTCATCACCAGGTGCAGATGCACATAATGACTGTGTGTCTAGAGCAACTTTAGTCAAGAGATTTGCAAATTCTCTTGAGGTTGCTGGATCAGTAGGGCGTTGCGCCCCTACTGACCCCGACCGTTGCCCTTTTTGGCATTCGGATTATAATTGCGTTCAGTGCCTCTGGGTACTGGGCGTGGGGCACTACACTCATGAGCGTAGTGTCCTAACTTTTGACAGCGAATGCATTTCTGCGATCGCTTATCGTTCGAGCAGCGAGGTTTCTCGCTTTCGACATAAGAGAGGTCCATAGGTTCTGGACCTCCAAGCTCGTGTTGTCTTGGAGGACAATACGATGACGAACTAGCTTGTGCCTGTCTCAAGCTATATTCCTCCTGTTCTGCAACGGATTTTGCTTCTTCAAGCGTATCCAGTTCCAAGCGGAATAGGTGAGTCTTTACGGGACCGTCCGTAAGACCTTGCATGAACACCGCAATCAACATGTGTTCATGAACTGGATTATTCGTGATACAACTCGCTAAGAGTCGTATTTGCTGGGCATAAGCGTGAACATCATGCTTGCCTTGCTTGAGATTTAAAAGCTCTGGTCGAGCTCTGAACTCAGCCCTAGGCGGTTCAAAACGTCTGTTTGAGCCGGGCTTAAAAGGCGTTAGCGAACAAAAGACAAACGGGTCGCGCAATTTAAGGCCTTGTGCCCAAGTTTTGGCATGAATGCCAAATCTGACAGAGAAAATAAGACTTGCATTTGCTCGTCGACGATGTGACCAGCCCAAATGGCATCGTCCAACTCGACAAACCATCTTAAGAGGAAGTCTTCTTCGACTCCCCTATACTTAGAGATGTCAATCTTTAAGGTTTCGGGACGACGCGTGTGCGTCATCCCAGGTCCAGGGCTCTGTACCTGTTGCAACCTTAACAGTTATGCTTGTTGAGAGCCTTGCTGATTAAGCAAGGATGCTTTCTCTTTCGCCTCGTCAAGTTTTTCATGTTGTACGAGCTTGGCGATGGCTGAATGGAGGGCATATCTGTCCAAACCAGACAGCATGGCCAAGATAGCATCATTCCCTACGGTCGAACTCATCCGTTCGACCGCTCTCTTTTCTATATCACTTAGAAAGGAGTAGATATCACGCGAAACGTGATGCGTATTTCCATTATCGTCCAACATGTCCATTATAGTTGATGGAACTGTGGTTCTTGGACGGACTACATAGTGCTTCCAGGTGTAACGGGGCGTTGCGGACTTTAACTGCTTTAGTACAAGTCCACTTCGCACTGCCTCAGTGCGAGTGGTGCCTCACGTCACTTCACGTACACTAGTACGTGCAGAGGAAGACTCTCTTCAAAAACACTTGCTATTAAGAGGGTTAATTGTGTGTTTAGTATAATTAAGTTCTTCCGTTTCTATCTTTCAATACTAACTTTATTATAACTAATACAAAATATGTACAAAAAATCTTATCTTTGCGCGCGTCCAGCGCCGACTGGACCGCGGAGAAAGGAGATATAATGGTCTATGTCTACCAATGGATAAGCTCTGAGAATATTGCCATGTAAAGTAATACTCTCCAAATATTATCTACCTTTTAGATAATATATTAATTAAAAACCTTGAAGTATTAATTTCATGTAAGATACACCCCGTTACAAGCAGCATGTGAAAACTGCAGTGAGATAAGCGACGTTAGAAATTTATGGAATAATATTCTTTGAAACAGCTCCCTGCCTATTTCTTAAGATTCGTTTGGGGACACGCAGGAGGGCGATAGTGTAGGATTGATTTCTCAGTGTGATGCGGGGTTAAGCTCAAATGAACCTAATAATGATTGCAACAGCGTAAAGGTTTTAATCGATATTTCCGATCATGATGATTCTTGGAGCGATGATCTAATCGGAGAATTGAACGACGCATCTTTCGATGCCGAATCTGCGGGCGATGAAAATACAAGAGATACTCCTTTTGCTGAATCGGTGGGTGTCAAACAGCATCCTCGAATGGATTACATGGAAACATTTTGTCCAGTGGCTTGCATGGCTACGTTTCGATTTTTTATTGCAGTATTTGTACAGTTGGAGCTTCCCTTTTACCAAGGCGACATAAATACCGCTTATCTAAATGCAACGTTAGGTATCAAGCAATACCTGGAATCAGTGGAGGGCTACCCGTGAAAGCTATCTAACACAATAATCTCATCAACAATGCCCTTTAAGGCTTAAACAATCCGGCGTGAATATATTTATCAATTTTGGATTCGAGCAGTGTTGCACCGTTGACGACATCCTGTGTGCTACGGCGAATGTTGATTTTAAAATAAAAAATAATAAATTGTTCCAAAGACTTGATAAGGAATATGGAGTCGATGATCAGGGGTTTCCCAACACTTGTTTAGGCATGGACGTGGAGCAGAATGATAACGTATCAAGATTCACCAGACCAACTTGCTCCGTTACAACCTCTGCCTATTCCGGCAGAGTGTTGGCAGTCTGTCCATGGACTTCGTCATCTAATTTCTTAACGATGAACATAAGAACAGTGGTTTTCTTGGTTTTGTTGATCGTTTCAGCAACATGGTACATCTTGCTGCAGTACTGAAGTCGATCAAAGTCAAAAGCTATGCTCGTGTCTTTCTTGACACAATATTTCGACTTCATGGGTTGCCCCGCGAACTGGTCTCAGATCGAGATCACAGATAATTTTGGCAAACAGTGCTCGAATCACTTGGACCACAGTAAAAATGTCAAGTTCTGATCATCCTGATACAGATGGTCAGACGGCGCATGAAGCGGAGCTACCTCGCTCCTAAATTCAGAGGAAGACTTTTAGACTCAGAGAGTCACTTAGTTATATTGAACTAATTGGTTTAACAACTCAGGGAGTCGTACAAGCTATTAAAGCTTAAGAAATTCTAGGTCAAGGGATTCAGGGGTTCGTAGAACCAAGTGGCAACTAGTGCCCAAGAGGATATACCTTAGAAAGGCTTCTATCTCTTACAGATCATTGCGCAAGCCTTAGGAAGGCTTAACGCTTTTAAGATCGAAAGGGGGACTGCACTTTATTGAATTATATAAATCTAAAAATCTTACCCTAGCTAATTAAAAACAGATTTTGGCCGCCAGATTTATATCTGGCGACGACCACATTTGTTACCCATAATAAATGGAATTTAAGTAACTGACTATTTTGAAATTAGATAAAAGGGCATTTTACCCATAAAGTAAATGTTCCACAACAACGGTTCTCCAACCGATGCGTGCCCCATTACACCCTTCCCATCAGACTGTTGACACCGAGTGACAACATTCGCTTCATTTCCTCTTTGAGGTTGGGACTTAAAGAGCTAACCGTTCGGTTGTGTTTTCATTCCTCCTTAACCGTGACCCTGGATAACGTCAACGGCGTAAAGGCAATCTTGCCGAAGGGAAATTTCATATTCTCAAGAGCTTACCGACGTGGGATACTCAATCCACTTCGCCAGATACAGGTATTGACCCTTGCGACGACGTCGCT
The DNA here is from genome assembly GCF_004359215.1 of Bremia lactucae. Taxonomy (NCBI): domain Eukaryota; phylum Oomycota; class Peronosporomycetes; order Peronosporales; family Peronosporaceae; genus Bremia; species Bremia lactucae. The sequence continues at coordinate 4,820,119 of NC_090615.1, read as the reverse complement.
TCAGTAATCTCTCGACGTGGAACTGAGGTTCCCTTGCTCGTCGAGCAAGGCAGGAGGGGGCCGGAATATCGGAGGCGTCTTTCTTGATGTTGAGGCACAAGTTGCAACTTTTCCATGAGAGTCTTGCTCGAACCGAGAGCAACCTTGACGCGAATCAAGACGGTCTTTTGACGTTGGACCGTTATCAATCTCGTTTAGAGGGCCAGTTTGACATATTGGTGATGATGCAGCAATCTACGGCACAGCTGCCTGTCTCGGCGCAAGCGACTTTCAATCCACACGAGAAGGATCCCGATATGGCTGGACACCAACGTAGAACAGTAGGTGTGTACGCAGCTTGCGCGGAAGGTTTAGCGTATAAGCTAGGCCCTTCTTGGTCACGATAGTAAATAGTACAATAAAGCGCGGACGCAATTTGGTCATAAGACCGCAATAACTACATTTGAGGTTGATGTTTAGCCTTAAGTAATACTCGGTCACCGACCATATAAGAATTAATACAGCTTCTGCCTTTGGCGTCCGCTTGTTCCTTTGTTGGTCTTTGCTATCAGCCATTGTGTCCCGCACATGTCGTAATACAATTAATCGCGTTGTGAGAAATTCGCTAACCTGTTTCTAACCGTAACAGGGCAAGCTGGTCGGCTAATTCTCCTCCTGTAAGCCCTCAACCACGTAGTGGTAGCGTCCACGGACGCGAGGTGTGTGAGTTCGTTCACTTAAAGCCTGTAGAGGCGTGCACAGCATTGTTCAATGCATACTCAATAATAGAGAGCATTGTGCACACACTGCGCATAACGTCTTCAATGACGAAATTAACACGCTCAGTTTGATCATCGGTCTGTGGATGATCTGTTGTTGAGATGTGTACTTTGGTGTCAAGCACTCCGAAGATCGACTTCCAGAACGTACCTGAAGCGGGGGCCTCTATCGAAGGCGATTGCCACTGGCAATGCGTGTTGTCGTTTAACGCGGTCAAAAACAACCTTGCGTTACATTCAGAATTATTAATATCCGGTACAGCCGCTAAAAAAAGAGTCGATTTGCTCAATTGGTCAAAAAAGACTACGGTACCCGTGATACCGCCAGATCTTTCGGTAGGTCGAACACAAAAAAAACTTACTGATCACTCCCACCACCAAGTGGATACGGGCAAACTGTCAAGTAGTGTCGTTGCATGTGCCGAGGGTTTGATTTGTTGGCAAGTTTAGCGTGTGCGAACATAGGTGCTTACCCATCTAAATAATTTGGCCCACCAATAACTCTGGTTCACGGAGCCTTAGGTCTATTGTCGACCGCGAAGACCACTGAAATAGTATCATGTGTTTCGTAGAGGATTCAATACATAAGTTCCTTATTGTGCGGAAGGTCTACGACAAGACAGCGTTCCATACTGTCAAAGCTCAAAACCTAGTACCTAAGTTCAGTGGAACTTTAGGAACGGTGACCCGAGTCCCATTCACCAATTAAATAGTGATCAAATCACCTTCATGCGCTTTCAGCGCATCAGCATATCGCCAATTCCTTCATTGGAGCGATGTCGAGCATAATACATAACGCTCCTGAACGATTAGAATTGTGCTTATCGAAGCTATTAACACGACAAACAAGCCGGGCTTGTATTCACACCCCGTTTTATTAAAAATAAAGCTCTTTAAGCTAGGTTTATCCTCACCTTCTCGAGGTTCCACAGAGCCTAGTTCTTCCCCTGTAGACGTCCCGCCCCGCCCCTACCCCATATCACACCACAAATTTGGTACGGTGCGGGGAAGCGCCGATACCCAGTAAGGCGCCCAGCCCCTTCTGGGTATCGGCGTTTTTTCGCACCATACCAGATTTTTGGTGTGATGTGGGTTGTTGCTCTTTCGAGCATTGCTCGAGTTGCGCGACGGACAAGTCGCCGTACATATAACATCTTAAAGGTTTATATGCTGTTGAATAGCTTGAAGCTCTTCATGGCCTTCCCCAGCGAGACTTAGATCCATGAAATCCGGTCTATAAGACGAACTTAATGTGCTCAAAGAGCTAATATGGTGTCTCTGCGTACCAACGCGAGATGTCTTAAAGTCGAACTCAGCGCGAAACGCCGTGTTAACCGTAGCTTCATTTACTTCGTCTGCGCCAAAAATGAATTTAGATGGATTGGCATACAATTTATTTGTGCGCATACACTCGAGCACTGCTCGCAAATGGTCTAAATGGTTGTCCATATCCGACCGACCCTGCTCCGCACGGCTATAGACAAAAATGTCATCGAAATCGACAAGTAAAGAGTCGCCGGCAACGGCTGAGTAGTACAGTAAGCCGTTGCGTGTTGTGTATCGATCGATGACAATCGATATGAAGCCGGTAAAACTTTAAAAGATTTATTGGATGGATTTATCAGATGACCCATTAAATGCAGAAGGCCTTTCTCTTCTGTGTAGGCTTTCATTATGTCACCAAGCAAAGTTGATAACGGAACACTCGAAATGAGTGTTGCAACAGTGTGAATATTCCCACTGTTGGAGTGCGCAGCCGGCTCGAAATCGGGTCGGCGTAATAACGCATCAGCGACGACATTAAGCCGTCCTGGTTTATATTCCACGGAGAAATTTAACTCCGCGAAGAGAGATAGCCACCTTGCCATTCTTTGCGAGAGGTGTGGGCTGTTTACGGCCGTGCGTAATGACGCATGGTTCGTATATATGATGAACGGTTTATCCCCGTGGAGACAGACCCTTACTTTAGCCAGTGCATATCATGGCAATGCGTTCCTTGTCATGCATTGGGTAATTGCGTTTAGCTGGTTGTAGCTGACGCGATTGGTAACAGACGACGCGCTCCGCCTGTCCGTATCGTATTGCATTAACGCACGGCGGATTGCAAATCGCTGGCGTCACAGACCACATGGAATGGTCTATCCTGATCTGCAATCGCAAAGATGAGCGATTGCATCAAGCTTTGCTTGATACCTTCTAAAAGAACGCTGTCAATCAGTGCTCCATTGCCATTTCTCATCTTTTTTTCAAGAGACAAGAGAGATGAACTGTTATCTCGGCATAATTGCGGGAGCACTTGTGCAAGTACGCCACTATAAAAGGAGCTTTCTAAGTCCCTTAACATCGACTGGAACTGGCCAGTCGGTATTTGCCTTGATCTTTTCGGGATCAGAGTGCGCGCCGTGTTTACCGATGATGCACCCACGAAGTGGCATTTCGCTTGCAGCAAATATATCATTCTTATGATTTGCGTACAACTTATGCGTTCACATAAGTGTAGAATCTGACGAACGTGAGTTTTATGAACATCCACGTCCTTCTTTCCGTCCATACCCGGCTATGGACGAATACATCGTCCAAATAGCTCGGTGCGAATTCTCGCACCGGTCTCAACAGATCCGTTACGCATCTGTTGAATGTTGCAGGGGCGTTACTAAGCCCCTGTGGCATTACTAGTCATTCCCAGAACATCTTACTGAGAGTTCTCACTGCTGTGTACGGGATGTCCCGTTACGCATAAAGTTCTGACGAAATCCATCCATCAGATCCATAAACGAAAAGATGGTACTCTTAGACATACCATCTTTGATTATGTCTTTTCTAGGTATCGGCGTTTGAGCCGGTACCGTTGCAGCATTCAGTTTATTGAATGCGTGCACTATCCGCCACACTCCTGTGGCCTTTCGCACACAGAAGGTCGGAGAGCTATGTGGGGAAGTTAACTCCCTCACATGGCCCGCTTTTACCCGATCGGCAAAGAATTTGTCGATCGCAAGTACTTGTTCACGAGGCAGTGGCCACTGCTTCATGACACAGTACTTCGAGCCCGGTTTGAGCTCGATCTCATGTCGAGTGCCTTTATCCTTAGGTAACTCGCATGGAACTGCTTCAGGGAATACATCCCTGAATTCTATTAAATCCTCGTATAGAGGATTTCCCTTGAGTGACTCCCAAGATTGAGTACTGTATCTCTCAATCCGAGTCTTCTCATCGAGGACATTTTCGTCCATTGATGAGCTGCTGAGAACCCGTTCGTTCTCTGCAAAAATTACCGCTGACCGAATGTCGGTTACGTAATCGTCCTC
>NC_090615.1:4809200-4810188 GCF_004359215.1 Bremia lactucae | reverse complement strand
GATGACGAACTAGCTTGAGCCTGTCTCAAGCTAAAGTCCTCCTGTTCCGCAACGGATATTGCTTCTTCAAGCGTATCCAGTTCCAAGCGGAACAGGTGGGTCTTTACGGGACCATCCGTAAGACCTTGCATGAACACCGTAATCAACGTGTGTTCATGAACTGGGTTGTTCGTGATACAACTCGCTACGAGTCGTATGTGTTGGGCATAAGCGTGAAACATCACGCTTGCCTTGCTTGAGTTTTAGAAGCTCTGAACGAGCTCTGAACTCAGCCCTTGGTGGTTCAAACGTCTGTTTGAGTCGGGTGTTAAAAGCCTCTAGCGACCCAAAGACGTATGGGTCGCGCAACTTAAGGCCCAACTCCCAAATTTTGGCACGACCTGCCAAATTTGACTGAGCAAGTGCGACTTGCATTTGCTTGTCGACGATGTGACAGCCCTTATGGAATCGTCATGCTCGACAAACTATCTTTAGGGGAAGTCTTCTTTGACTCCCCTTTACGTAGAGATGTCAATCGTTAAGGTTCCCCGACGACGCGTGTGCGTCATCCCATGGTACAGGGGTCTTTACCTGCTGTAACCTCAACAGTTCTGCCTCTTGAGAGCCTTGCTGATTAAGCAAGGCTACCTTCTCCTTCGCCTCGTCAAGTTCATGTTGTATAAACTTGGCGATGGCTGAATGGAGGGCATCTCTGTCCAAACTGGACAGCATGGCCAAGTTGGCATCGTTCACTACGGTCGAACTCATTCGTTCGACCGCACTCCTTTCTATGTCACTTAGAAAGGAGTAGCTATCACGCGAAACGTGATGCGTATTTCCATTATCATCTAACATGTCCATGTTAGATGATGAAACTGTGGTCCTTGGACGGACTACAAAGTGCTACCAGGTGTAACGGGGCACTACGACTTGTACTGCTCAGTACAAGTCTACTTCGCACTGCCTCAGTGCGAGTGGTGCCTCACGTCATTTCACGTACACTAGGACG
>NC_090615.1:4780998-4809100 GCF_004359215.1 Bremia lactucae | reverse complement strand
GATGGCTAATCGCTTAATCAAAAAGCGTTGAGCCTCGCTCACGCTTTTAGCATCAAACTCGCCTATGATACCGCCGAGAGGTCGGTCATAGGACGTAGTTTTATTGACCACTGCTAAACTGGCAGGGTCACTAGGGAAAGTTCATGTCTTTAAGCTGATAGTGTAATGGGGCACACATCGGTTGGAGAACCGTTGTTGTGGTACATTTACTAAATGGGTAAAATACCCTTTATCTAATTTTAAAATAGTTAGTTGCTTAAATCCCATTAAATATGGGCAATAATTATGTGGTCGCCGCCAGATATAAATCTGGGGCCGAAATCTATTTTAAATTAGCTAGGGTAAGGTTTTTAGATTTAAATAATTAAATAAAGTGCAGTTCCTCATTGATCTTAAAGCGTTAAGTGCCTTCCTAAGGCTTGCGCATTGATTTGTAAGAGATAGAAGCCTTTCTAAGGTATATCCTCTTGGGCACTAGTTGCCACTTGGCTTTACGAACCCCTGAATCCCTTGAACTAGGATTCCTTAAGCTTTAATAGCATGTACGACTCCCAGAGTTGTTAAACCCATAAGCTCAATAGAACTAAGTGACTCTCTGAGTCTGAGAGTCTTTCTCTGACTTTAGGAGCGTGATAGCTCCGCTACACCTGGTAGCACTCGTAGTCAACCTACGCCTGAGTCTTTACAAGACTTATTTTTTACGACAGTGAAAGAGGTTCCAGAATTGTCAGAAGCGCAACGCGCCGCTTATGACAAGCTCAAAATCTTATTCGGGCTTGAGCACGTGGAATTTATTATTTCCCAGGGACCAGAGGTCCTGCATGCAAGGCTTGAAGCTTTCATGCGGTACAAAGCCTCCCTGATCGGTCAGGTACAGGACCCTTTAGCGGCATCTATGCCTACCCGGTACATCTCCGTACCTGACTCAGAGCCGAGGGCTCGCCCTCTAACTGTAAATGTAAAAAAAAATGAGGGAAAAGAGGGAGAAAATCTCCCTTTTTGAATTGAGCAAATGGAAATGTCCATTGATTACGTCTTGTTCTTACCAGAAAGGCAAATGTGGCTATGGCCATGTCCAAACTTGGAGGTAGAGCCATAGAGTGGGCATTAATGTGCAGCACATCCATAAACGACGCTTTCCCCTCATGGGATTCGCTGAAACAGCAAGTGACCAGCATGTTTGCACCGCCTGATCAGGCTTTTTGCATGCGAGCACGACTCCTAGCGACTCGGCAGGGTAAAAGAACCCTGGGGGTCTTTGTCCAGGAGTTGAGAACTCTCATTGCATCTATGCATCAAGACCCGGTGCAAGAGGCAATTGTAGTGACCTTTTTTATGGGGGGTCTCAATGAAGGCATTGCCCGGACGGAATTGTTCCGATCTCATCCGGCTACGTTCGAAGAGGCAGTTGCCATAGCGCTACGCGCCGACTTTGACTTTAAGTCTGCCCGCGTTAGCACGCCTGTTTACCGAACAAGCTCTTCGAGCACATGGGTTCCGTCTAATAGAGCGGAACCTATGTTTATAAGCCTCGTTGAGGAAGGAGAAGAGGCTCTTCAAGCTGTGGAACAGCATAAGACCATCCGTAGATGTTATGTGCGCGAATGCACGAAACATTTACGCCCTGCCTGCCCACTTCGAAATTTGCGTAAAGCCCGAAAGAGCTCCAACTCCGACCTATACCAGAGATCTGGTACGGTGCGGGGAAACGTCGATACCCAGTAGATGCGGGGCGCCCTTCTGGGGAAGACCTAGGCTCGGTTAAACCTCAAGGAGGTGAGAATAAATAGAACCTTGCCCCAATTAGCTTGGTGCTCATTTCGATTGTAAAGGGCTTTGGTAAGCCGTGGTCAATTTTAATTGACTCAGGAGTGTCTTGCAATTATGCTCGACGCCTTTCTATTGAGGGAAATCAACAATACGTGGAGGTACTTAGAGCGCATGGAGATAATACAATAACACTGTTTGCTTAGGGACAGGGACTCGGGTCACTGTTCCCAAAGTTCCATTGAACTTAGGTATAAAGTTTCTGGACTTTGACAGTATGGAACGCTGTCTCGTCCTTGATTTGGATTCGAGATATGATCTCATTTGTTGCCTAGCAAAGGTGGGTCCATGACTCTCCAAAACTTTGCTAGGAATATTGCGCGTGGCGCCTAAGGTCTTAGACTTCCAATTGATCCACGGTCAGGGGAGTGAAGACAGTAAAATGTCTCATCTCGCCCCTGAAAAGAAGCCGTGGCTTTTGCCAGAAAGGCTTATCAATAGCTTGTCTGGAGAAGCTACTCCTCACAATAAATATTACTAATTCGGTTCATGATGTTCTAGCCAGGCCATACCAAGAATGAGTCTGTCACTGTTTTAGACATTGGCATGTCTGAGTTAATAAACTCTAATGTTAAAAACATTAATTTTGAGCCCGACTGAGCAGAAATAAGTAAAACGGCACGTACTTCGTCGAGTAACACTCGCTATACTAACGATTCACTAAATGCTGAAAGCAGCGTGCAATATCCCTGAGATACGTGGAGTGGCACGTCTAAGTCCACCGAGTATGGTCGGCCGAGGTGGCACCATCCTAAGTGTCAATAGTGACACTATTGGCGGTTCGCCAGGGCATTTTGGGTCAAATCCTCCTAATGCACGTGAGGCGACACGTAAACGTTCGCTGGATAAGGAAGTTGAGTTTTTTAACTCTTTATCGGATGTCAAATTAGACACCATGTCTTGTATAGAACCAATACAGGCTGAAAACCCTGGGGACGTGAATGTCCCGGCCTCTAAAAGGCGTATTGTCTTCATCTTCACTCCAAGACAGGATGGACACGAAGCGTGTATACCCTCACAAAGTGATACGAGTGAGCAAGTACATACGCTTGTAAATGGCGTAACCGGTAACATTGAGGGGGAAGTAAGCCTTGCGGCAATCCTCTCGTTACATGCTCTTTTAGAGCTAGACGAAATGTCTATTGATGAGTGCGGTCGAGTCTTAAAAACTGGTGACTTATCTGAAATGATGGTCATTCGACCTATGGTTGAGTTAAACTCATCGTCACTTCTAGACGAAGCTGTCCTGGATGACACAAAAGGTGCACTTTGTGCGCGAAATGGGTCACCGATCCTGGAAGATCCTACGGATCCTTTTTATTCCTTAATTAAGGAATTCCAAGATAAGGTATGTAATAACCCACCATCTGTTTTAGCTCCGGATAGAAGTGTTCATCATGAAATTGACTTAGTAATGGGAACCAAATACTGTGTCACAAGAACAATGGCTTTTACCAAAGGAGCAGTGTGACGTCATTGACGATTTCTTCCATGCAAAGCACGAGGCTGAAATGTTACGAGAGAACAAATCTCCTCATTCGACACCGACATTTTTGTGTCAAAAAGCCAAATGGTAAATGGCGCATTGTACATGCTTATAATAAGCTTAAGGCTGCCACTATACCAGCCCAAACCCCCATTCCTAGAAAAGATGTTCTTTAGAACAATATGGTGGGATGTACAATGTACAGTGCATTGGACTTAGTCAATGGTTACTACCAAGTGCTTATGCGAGCTAGTGATATCCCGCTTACAGCGGTTAGCACCCAAAGCGGCATGTAATGGGAGTGGCTGGTTTTCCACAATGGCTTTCCAACGCCCCGGCAACATTTAATCGTCTAGTGACGCAACTGTTTCGCCCTCATCGAGGTTATGCACAGACTTATTTCGATGACATTTTTGTCCATAGTCGTGCGGAGCAGGGTCGGTCGGATATGGAAAACCATTTAGACCATTTGCGAGCAGTGCTCGAATGCATGCGCACAAAAAAATTGTATGCCAATGCATCTAAATGCATTTTTGGCGCAGACGAAATTCCTTCTTTAGAAAACTTCATTGGAAAGCGATGCCTTAGAGCGATTCCGCTAAGGTAAAAGCCATAGTAGATTGGCCGGTTCCTAAAAACCAAAAGGATTTGCTTAAGTGGTTGGGTCTCGCCAATTATTTACACAAATATAGCAAAAATTACGCTGATATGGCTAGGCCATTATCTAAACTCCTAAAGAAAGATATAGAATGGTGCTGGACTAGCACCGAAAATAATGCTTTTCGAGCAGTTAAGGGTAGTCTTATCCATGCCCCGATTCTGGTACTGCCAAACCCAAATTGGCCTTTCAGTATCGTCTTTGACGCATCAGATTTTGCCATTGGCAGTGCTCTGTTACAAACAGATGTTGATGGGCATCAACGTGTTATTGCGTTCGAGTCTAAAAAGCTTAAAGCTGCGGAAAAGAACTACCCAGTTCATGACAAAGAGTTCCTTGTTATGAAGTATGCTCTCGTCAAATTCAGAGGTCATCCACTCGGCTCTAAGCCGTTTGTGATTTTTACAGATCACACATCATTGCGCACGGCGACTAAGTCGCCCCATCTCTCACAGAAAATGGCCCGATAACTATCTTTTTTTGCGGAATCCAACTTCGTGGTGAAGTATAAGCCCGGCAAGCAAAATGCTTTGGCCGACGCGTTATCACGCAGGCCGGATTATGAGATTCTCATTCAACGACTATCTCGTCACCTATTCCTGAATTAATCAGTTCGGCTTACGCCAAGGATAAACAGTGTGCAGCTCTGCTACGAGCGTTATAGGACTCAAATTGGGTATTAAATTGGCGGCACGTTTGCGTGCAAGGTTACATCGATTTCTATCGATAACAACCTGTTGCACAAACATCGCGGACCCTCCGCGTGTCATTGTTCCTCATGATGAGGAGGTGAAGTACCGGATCCAATATGAGGCACACGATACTGTCCTTGGTGGTCATCTCGCTTGAGAAAAGACCTACGGCTTCATAGGCCAGAGTCGGTGGCCCAAACTTTAAAAATGGGTCAGCACATATATTCGCACATGCGAAACGTGCCAACGGATTAAACCCTCGACACATGCTGCTGCGCCACTGGCGAGTCTTCCCGTCCCCATAGGATTGTGGGAGTCCATTAGTATGGATTTCGTCTTTGGGCTACCGAAAGATTCAGCCGGTAACTCCGGTATAGTGGTCTTTGTTGACCGTTTGAGCAAAATGGCTTACTAAGCAGCCGTGCCAGATTCCATTGATGGAGACGGTACAGCTAAGCTGTTCATCGATCGCGTGTTTCGAAAACATGGTTTGCCAGTGGCAATTATCTCTGATCGGGATCCCCGATTTTACGGGTAAATCTGGAAATCAATTTTCCGAGTGCTTATAACCAGATTGGAGATGTCCACTGCGGACCATCCACAGACCGATGGTCGAACTGAACTTGTCAATCGCGTCATTGAAGACGTTTAACGCAGCGTGTGTGCTCAGACACCAAAGCGCTGGAGCTCAATGCTCCCAGTAGTGGAGTTTGCGTTCAATGACGCTGTTCATGCCTCTACAGGCTATACTGTGTTCTATGTAAACGGTCTTACCAACCGCGCGTTCCATTAACGATACCACTGCAGGGTTAAGGGCTTGGTGGGGGAGAATCGGCCGATAGGCTTGCTGATATCAGCCCTGTTACCGTTCGGAAACAAGTAAGCGAGTTTCTCGCGACGCGATTTAGTATCTTAAGACATGTAAGAGATACGATGGCTGATAGCCAAGACAAACAAAAACAAGAAGCAGATGCCAAAAGCAGAAACTGTATTAATTCGTATATGGTCGGAGACCGAGTTTTACTAAACGCTAAGAACCTACCTACCAACTTGGTATCCGCGGTCTTCAAGACCAAATTTCGCCCGCGCTTTATTGGACCATTTACGTTCGTGGCCAAGAAGGGCCTAGCTTATACGCTAAACCTTCCCAACAAGCTGCGTACACATCCAGTGTTTTACGTTGGCTTGCTTTAGCCATATCGGGACCCTTCCCACTTGGACTTGAAGGCGCTTGCGCCGAGACAGGCGGTCGTGCCGCAGATTGTTGCATCCTCACCAGGATATCCAACTGGCCCTCTTTACGTGGTAAAAGCGATTTCGGCGAAAGACGCCCGAACCGCCTCAAAAGAGCTCCCAACCCGAGCAAGGACCTCACGAAGAAGTTGCACCTCGTGTCGTTGAGCATCAAATGCTTCCGCCGAAATTTCGGCCCCCTCCCGCACCGCTTGATGCGCGGGGAAACCTTCAGTTTCATGTGGAGAAACTTTTAAAGCGACGTCGTCGTGAGGGTCAATACTAGTATCTGGTGAAGTGGCTAGGGTAACCCTCTTCCAAAAACTCTTGGGAGTTCGAGGTACCTCTTCGGCAAGATTGCCCGTACAACGTTGACATTTTTGAGCTCCAAGCTGAGGGTCAACTCGCGTCAAACGTCGCTTCCCACTACTAAACGTGGGATTAGGTGGATCTAAAGCCTCAGTGCGGCTTCGATCCTTGGTTGTACGGTCAACCGTAGCACTGAAATATCGGCTAGCCTTACTTCGTTTTGTGGCATAAATGCTGAACGTAACTGGCCTTTGGCCTAAAGCTTAGCGAAGTCGAAGCGAAGCTTCACCTTAATCCGCAGACTCTCTGATATTCCAGATATTACGGAGTTTGCGGGCCCGGTGAACCCAGTTCTCAAATGAGACTTCGTTTTCACTCCTTGTTTCGTTTGGAAACAAAACGATCAGAATCTTTCTCATGCAGGTCACCGAAGCCCCACAAGCTTGATCACGTAAACGCGTCAGATACTGGCTTCGCGTCATTACCTTCGGCGTAAGGTAATGCTCATGAAGAGCGTCGCGGGCAGCGATCTCCTCCGGCGTCCTCGCCGGGTCACCAGTGATCCAGGGGAAGGGCTCGCATCTCTATCGAGATGCGCGATGAGATTGACGTTTTGCCATCGATTTACAGGCGCCAGAGGCGCGTGTTTTCTGATAGACCTTATGATCCATTGGATGGGTCTCGTCATACTGACGGACGAGGCTCTCAACGTCAACAACCAGCTGGGAACGAGGCTCCCTGCTGTCATGTGAAGGTTGTAAACCGCACCAGCGAACAAGATAACTTGTTCGCTACCCCTTCACATCACGGAGTATACGTTCCACAAGGAAACGTTGACAGCCTTGGAAATTCACCAATGGTTGTGGCGGAGGAGTGAAAATTAAATCCGACCCATGTGTCGGATCTAGTGTCGATGGTCGACAAACTCGATCGCTTCCTCCATGATTTGGAGGAGGGACTTGACCACGAGCGCGGTAAGCGTCGCTCGTTGGAGCAGACGGTGCAGGCTCACCATATCGAGCGGTTGGAAGACCGTTCGAAGAGTGCGTACTCCTTGTTGGAGTACGAGCGGAAGTATCATGCTGTCCGCGATGAGCTGTCGTCAGCTCATCGTAGCTTCGAGGATCTTCGAAACCGGCCTGAGAAACTTCAGGTTCAACATGAAAATCTGGTTCGCGATCACAAGAATCTTTTGGGGATTCTTGTAAAAGGGTGGTCAGATCCGTCCTCGGAAGAAACCGCGTACTAATGGTACGGGCGGAGCCGACCAACGTAAAACGTAGGATGCGTTCGCATCCTACGTGGCAATTCTATTGTGTACGCATTGTCTCTGCGATGCAGTACACGGAAAGGTCTAATGAACTTGTGTAGTAGTTTGCTGATACCCACATTAGTGACTACGCGCTTAGGTAAGTTTTCCGTAGAGAGTAGTACTAGGTCATTAATTCTAAATAAAAGAACGTTTGATCATCCATATTTGTCTGCGCTCCGTTTCTGACGGACCTTTGCGTTAGCAATGGAATCCTGTACGAAACGGATAACTAATTCTCGAGCCAGCAGAAATTCCTCCGCTGACTCATTTTTTTTTCACTTTCACTGCGCTTTGTGCGCACTGCCAGGAGATCTATCTCATCTTCGATGTCGATTGCTTCGACATCGACATCACTAGCGTCGTTGGTAACTTCGACGCGTAACGAGCATGAGCTAGAAGTGGTTTTGCTCGTGCGAGTCCACCCCCCCCTAAACTAAAGGATCCTTCTAATTGGGTGGGTATGTGTGAATGGCGAAAGCCATTCACGAAGAACGGCGTATGCGTTGTAGACGCATGCGCCGAATTGCTAATGACGAATTCGACCATTGGTAAAAACTCGCTCCAATTCGGATACGATTGGACGTAACCTCGAAGTATCTCTTCGAGGACGCGATTTACGCGTTCTGTTTGACCATCCGTCTCTGGATGATCAGAAGTTGACATAGTCAGCCGTGTTCCGAGAGATCTGAACACGGATTGCCGAAACTTCGCCGAGAACCGTGGGTATCTATCGGAGACCAGTTCACGCAGTAAGCCGTTCAGTATGAATACTGTGTTGATAAAGACATGGGCACAGCCCGGAGCCGTGATTGACTCTGGTACTGCAGCAAGATATACCATTATGCTGAATCTGTCTACAAAAACAAGGAATTCGTGTTTTTGTGATCGTCTTCGGAAAATCCGAAGACGAAGTCCATATATACGGACTGCCAATATTCTGCCGGAAGTGGTAAACGTTGTGGGGTGCACGGGTTGAAGGGCTAGGCTTCACCCGTTGACACACCTCGCGAGCACGAATGTACTTGCGCAAGAACTGATACTGGCGGGGCCAGTAAAAGTCTCGGCTTACTGTGAGATAAGGTCTCTCACGTCCACGGTGCCAACTTGTTGGTGCATCGTGCTACTCATTCATGATGCGCAAGCGCAAATCATTGTGAGTTGGGACGACGACACGTGGAGTGTCGCCGGCAACGGCTGTGATGTACAGTTAGCCGTTTCGTGTTGTGTACCGATCGGATGTTGATTGATCCAAAGCCAGTAAATCCTTTAAAGATGTACTGGATGGATTCATCAGATGATCCATTAAACGTAGAAGGTCTTTATCTTTTGTGTGAGCTTTTCTATGTCATCAAACAAAGTTGATGACGGAAAACTTGTAGTGAGTGTTGCAACAGTAAGAGTATTTTCACTGTTGGAGTGCGCAGCCGGCTCGAAATCGGGTCGGCGCGATAACGCCTCAGCGACGACATTAAGTCGTCCTAGTTTATATTCCAGAGAGATTTTAATACTCCGCGAAGAAGAATAGGCACCTCGCCATCCTTTGCGACAGATGTGGGCTATTTACGGCCGTGCGTAATGACGCATGGTTCGTATATGCGATGAACGGTCTATCTCCGAGAAGATAGACCCTAAATTTAGCCAGTGTATATTTATGGCAAGGAGTTCCTTGTCATGCACTGGGTGATTGCGTTCAGCTGACGCGATTGGTAACAGACGACGCGCTCCGCGCCGTCCGTATCGTATTGCATTGACGCACAGCCGATTGCGGAATCGCTGGCGTCACAGACCACATGAAATTTTCTGCCTTGATCTGCAATCTCCAAGATGGGCGATTGCATCAACCTTTGCTTGATTCCCTCAAAGCAACGCTGACAATCAGCCTTCTATAACCATCTCTCGTCTTTTTTTCAGGAGACGAGAGAGATGAACTGTCATTTCGGCATAATTGCGTGAGTACTTGTGCAAGGACGCCGCTAATCCAAGCAACTTTCTAAGTCCCTCGACATCGATTGGAACTGGCCAGTCGGTAATTGCCTTGATCTTTTCGGGATGAGGGCGCACGCCGTGCTTACCGACGATGCACCCAAGAAGTGGTATTTCGCTTGCAGCGAATATACCCCTCTTGAAATTTGCGTACAACTTATGCTTTCGCATAAGTGTAAGAACCTGACAAACGTGAGTTTTATGAACTTCCACGTCCGTCTTTCCGTCCATAGCTCGGCTGTGGACGAATGCATCGTTGATATAACTCGGTGCGATTTCTCGCACGGGTCTCAATAGATTCGTTACGCATCTGTTGAATGTTGCAGGGGCGTTACTAAGCTACCGTGGCATTACTAGCCATTCCCAGAGCATTCTACCGAGAGTGCTCACTGCTGTGTGCGGGATGTCCCGTTCACGCATAAGGATATGATAAAATCTAATCATCAGATCCATAGACGAAAAGATGGTGTTTTTATACGCACCATCTATGATTTTTTTCTTTTCTAGGTATCGGCGTTTTAGCCGTCACCGTTGCAGCATTTGAGTTTTTTAAATGCGTGCACTATCCGCCACCCTCCTGTGGCCATTCGCACACAGAAGGTCGGAGAGCTATGTGGGGAAGATAACTCCCTTACATAGCCCGCTTTTAATCGATCGATAAATAATTTATCGATCGCAAGTACTTGTTCACCCGAGGTAGTGGCCACTGCTTCATGACACAGTACATCGAGACCGGTTTGAGCTCGATCTCATGTCGAGTACCTTTATTCTTAGGCACTCGCATGGAACTGTTTCCGGGAATACATCCCTGAATTCCATTAAATCCTTGTATAAAAGATTTGTCTTAAGTGACTCCCAGGATTGAGTAGTATATTTCTCAATCCGAGTCTTCACATCGAGGACACTTTCGTTCTTCGATGAGCTGCTGAAACCCCGATCGTTCTCTGCAAAAATTACCGCTGACCGTATATCGGTTACGTATTCGTCCTCTGTGACGAGTACGCAGATCTGCTTGATTCTATTACTATGCAGATCTATCAAGGACCGCTTGGGTTCTAGGGTTGGTAATTGAGTTATCTCCGAAATAAACTTCGGAGGCGCATACAGATCAAGAGTATAGGCGCCTACTCTTGATCCGTCATTAACCAAGACATTCAATGTCTCGGTTTCTTCCTGGGATTTATACACAGGCTGCCGAGGGATCAATCCCTTGGGTTGCTGAAGTCTAGTCACTTCAGCATTAACTATATGAGGAGAGTTCTCCTCAAGTACTTGGGGACTTATTCCCTCAATGTCTTCCGACTGTGATTGCGCTATCACCGTCGGGTCCTCTACAGTCGACTCACTACTCGACCTAGGATCAAAGTGTTGTCCGTTTTGGAACACGGGTATCTTCCTTGAATGTCGCCCGCTAGACGTACATTCATGTCTCAATCCACTCGACTTATTCGAGTGGTGGACCTTCGGCGCTGCCTGTGCACTCGTAAGCGTGTAGTGAAATTTACTACGCGTTTCATCACTGCTATCGATACGCCTGTCGCTAGACGCACCGTCATTCTCGTTGAAGGGATGTCGCGCTCAACATATTTGAGCCTACGACCCTCTAGCGACTGGCGTCGAATAAATTTATTTGACGCCCCACAGTCCACTAGCGCTCTAAGTGAAAAATTATTTGTCACTTTTAATTTCATGGTGATGAGGGATACCTCATCGCCAGGTGCAGAGACACATAATGACTGTGTGTCTAGAGCAACTTTAGTCAAGAGATTTGCAAATTCTCTTAAGGTTGTTGGATCAGTAGGGCGTTGCGCCCCTACTGACCCCGACCATTTTTGGCGGCCCGCCTCGCTTTTGCGACTTCGCAACAACGTCGGACCCGCGAACGTTGCCCTTTTTGGCACTGTGTCCATAAGTACGTTCAGTACCCCTCGGCACTGGGCGTGGGCACTACTCTCATGAGCGTAGTGCTCTAACTTTTGACAGCGATTGCATTTCTGCAATCGCTTATTTTTCGAAAAGCGCGGTTTCTCGCTTTCGACATAAGAGAGGTCCATAGGTTCTGGACCTCCAAGTTCGTGTCGTCTTGGACGACGATACGATGAAGAATTAGCTTGAGCCTGTCTCAAACTAAAGTCCTCCTGTTCCGCAACGGATATTGCTTGTTCAAGCGTATCTCGTTTCAAGCAGAACAAATGGGTCTTCATGGGACCATTTGTAAGACCTTGCATGAACACCGTGATAAACGTGCGTTCATACACAGGTTTGTTTGTGATACAACTCGCTAAGAGTCATATATGCTGGGCATAAGCGTGAACATCAGGCTTGCCTTGCTTGAGTTCTAGAAGCTCTGATCGAGCTCTACATTCATCCCTAGGCGGTTCAAACGTCTGTTTGAGCCGGGTTTTAAAGGCCTATAGCGACCCAAAGACATATGCGACGCGCATTTTAAGGCCTAGTGCCGAAGTTTTGGCACAACCTGCCAAATCTGACTGAGCAAATGCGACTTGCATTTGCTCGTCGACGTTGTGACTGGCCCTCCCTTGGTAATCTACCAGAAGCGTGTAATTGTCCAACCGAAGCTTGGCGATGACTTAGTGCACCGGTACAATGAGAGTCTTGGGCATCCAGCTCATGAGGGACTCTTCAAGACCATGCGCCTGATCCCTGTACTGGCGAAGCATGGAGTCTACGATTTCGCGAGCAATCAAGACGTGTTTAGTTAGCAAGCGTTCCAAGGTTCATGGTGGGAAACAAGATTATGGTCTTCTACCACCCAGAACTTGCAAGAGCGTGAATTTATTTGATGTAAATGGACCCTATGAAGACGGAAGCTACGGAATCACCATGATTGATCAAGCTACACGGTGGCTTGAAGTTGACCTCCAAACCAACATGTTGTCACTCACCACTGCCGAGAGCTATAATTGAGAGTGGCTATGTCGATACCCTTGCCCACGTGAAATAGTTCATGATCAAAGGACCGAGTTTACAGGTGGCGAATTTCAGGAACGTTTGAGCAGTTATGGCATCACAGCTAAGCCGATCACATCCAAGAACCCTCAAGCGAACCCTATCTGTGAAATGATTCACTTAAATCTCACGAACATTATTCGCTGCTACGAGGGTGTCGACCGGAAAATGGCTATTTGCTACGCTGCATTTGCTGTTCGCGCCAGTTTTCCGTAGCATTTCAAATGCGCCACCATGTCAAGTACTTTTTGGTCAAGATAGGATAACCCGGCATCTTTACAAGGCCATTTGGAGCCATCTCTTCAAGCGTCGCTTCGAAGCGATACTCTCCGACAACAATAGTGAGTATAGCAAACGACTGGAACATTTCTACAAGAGCGGTGATCCCATCATGCTGCGTGTTCCTAAACACTTTCGAGCCGAAACCCGTGCAGTTTCCAGTGAACCTTATGCTATCCAGATAGTCCACCCGAATAGAGCGGTGACGATCGAACGGTGACGACCGACAAGGGCGTGTCGACTGAACAAGTCAGCATTCGTCATATCTTTCCGGGCTAAAGCCTTGTGCTCCATGGTGGGAATATCACATGTTACATGATGGATGGACATGACAATTGGACGACGGTGGACGGTGTTAGTTGACAAGACAGTTGACGTACTTTGAAGCCGTTAGTTTAAGTACGGTAGACCTTACTGCCTTTTTAGTTCTTTCTGACTTAGCCAAAAACTCCACAAGCCTTACGAACAAGACTTGCTGAGCCGATAGCCTTACGAAAAGACTTGCGAAGCCGATAGCGTATGCTAGCCAAAGGCAATAATGCAACTTTTTTTTGACTTGATCCATGGCACTGCTGTTAATCTGCTGGAACCAATTCTTATAATTGTTGCCATGCCCCCCGTTGAAACTGCGTATCATTCCTTATAAGTTTGCCCACCTTCAACGCGAGATAAAGCTACATGCCCAGAGCGATTTTTTGGCCCACAGAAGGCTAAATTTATCTTCGAACACAATCCCTGTGGATTACAAATAACGCATCGCTTGTCTCGTTAATAGCATCCTTAAGGAGCATCCATTTTTTCGAAATTCTTTTGAGGGGGACAGCTCCAAACAAAATTAATATCAATACAGAATATCTATTTAAATTTATAATGTTGGGACGCTTCTTCCTCGTAAATTTAGAAAGGCTATAATTTTAGAAAGGTGTACTACTCCCTAAATAATTAATTATTCTGTTTTTTTGGAGGGATGTGGTTGTAAAAGAAAGGCCTCTTTCC
This sequence comes from Bremia lactucae, assembly GCF_004359215.1. Taxonomy (NCBI): domain Eukaryota; phylum Oomycota; class Peronosporomycetes; order Peronosporales; family Peronosporaceae; genus Bremia; species Bremia lactucae. The sequence continues at coordinate 4,795,355 of NC_090615.1, read as the reverse complement.
TCAATCCCCCAAGAACAGCTTAGCAGCACATCAACAATGCCTCTTAGCGGAACACGACATAACACAATGACGGGCGATGTCCGAGTGGCTCTCTGTATACATCACATAGAGAAACCTCGAAACGTAATACCGGCGCTGCTTCAACCGTATGCTCATTCAGGATGTCGGCAATGGTGTCGTTGAGCCGGCAGATATTAACATTCTTCCTGCTATCCAGATTTTAGTCTCAGCATGGGCTAACGATATCCGCTCTGGGACCATCCACAACTGCTTTCGGTACTGCAACATCCGGTCAGAACCAGCTGATGCTACACCAGTCCTCTCGGAGCAGTGAGTCATGGTGGAACTGGAATATCAGATTGGATGCTTCAGGTATCCTAACCCGATGAACATCCGCAACCTGCTAGACTATCCTGCTGAGTGGAATACATAATACATTACAGACGTGAATGATATCAATGAGGACTACCTTCCGAGTCAGCCTGAGGGCGAGCAGGATGACAGCCAGAAACTGCTTAGAATCACTGTCGTGGATACTCAGAAAGCACTCGAGTTGCTTGAGATTTTCTGGCTGCAACAGGATAACGATGCGCTGGGTTTCCTCAAGCCAGTACAGCAGATGAAGGACAGGGTTGCAGCAATCCGTACAAACCAAATAGTTCAGCCTGACAGACGAGATTTCTTCAGACGTGTTTTAGGTAGTGCTTTAGATTATTTNAACTCGCTAAGAGTCATATATGCTGGGCATAAGCGTGAACATCAGGCTTGCCTTGCTTGAGTTCTAGAAGCTCTGATCGAGCTCTACATTCATCCCTAGGCGGTTCAAACGTCTGTTTGAGCCGGGTTTTAAAGGCCTATAGCGACCCAAAGACATATGCGACGCGCATTTTAAGGCCTAGTGCCGAAGTTTTGGCACAACCTGCCAAATCTGACTGAGCAAATGCGACTTGCATTTCCTCGTCGACGTTGTGACTGGCCCTCCCTTGGTAATCTACCAGAAGCGTGTAATTGTCCAACCGAAGCTTGGCGATGACTTAGTGCACCGGTACAATGAGAGTCTTGGGCATCCAGCTCATGAGGGACTCTACAAGACCATGCGCCCGATCCCTGTACTGGCGAAGCATGGAGTCTACGATTGCGCGAGCAATCAAGACGTGTTTAGTTAGCAAGCGTTCCAAGGTTCATGGTGAGAAACAAGATTATGGTCTTCTACCACCCAGAACTTGCAAGAGCGTGAATTTATTTGATGTAAATGGACCCTATGAAGACGGAAGCTACGGAATCACCATGATTGATCAAGCTACACGGTGGCTTGAAGTTGACCTCCAAACCAACATGTTGTCACTCACCACTGCCGAGAGCTATAATTGAGAGTGGCTATGTCGATACCCTTGCCCACGTGAAATAGTTCATGATCAAAGGACCGAGTTTACAGGTGGCGAATTTCAGGAACGTTTGAGCAGTTATGGCATCACAGCTAAGCCGATCACATCCAAGAACCCTCAAGCGAACCCTATCTGTGAAATGATTCACTTAAATCTCACGAACATTATTCGCTGCTACGAGGGTGTCGACCGGAAAATGGCTATTTGCTACGCTGCATTTGCTGTTCGCGCCAGTTTTCCGTAGCATTTCAAATGCGCCACCATGTCAAGTACTTTTTGGTCAAGATAGGATAACCCGGCATCTTTACAAGGCCATTTGGAGCCATCTCTTCAAGCGTCGCTTCGAAGCGATACTCTCCGACAACAATAGTGAGTATAGCAAACGACTGGAACATTTCTACAAGAGCGGTGATCCCATCATGCTGCGTGTTCCTAAACACTTTCGAGCCGAAACCCGTGCAGTTTCCAGTGAACCTTATGCTATCCAGATAGTCCACCCGAATAGAGCGGTGACGATCGAACGGTGACGACCGACAAGGGCGTGTCGACTGAACAAGTCAGCATTCGTCATATCTTTCCGGGCTAAAGCCTTGTGCTCCATGGTGGGAATATCACATGTTACATGATGGATGGACATGACAATTGGACGACGGTGGACGGTGTTAGTTGACAAGACAGTTGACGTACTTTGAAGCCGTTAGTTTAAGTACGGTAGACCTTACTGCCTTTTTAGTTCTTTCTGACTTAGCCAAAAACTCCACAAGCCTTACGAACAAGACTTGCTGAGCCGATAGCCTTACGAAAAGACTTGCGAAGCCGATAGCGTATGCTAGCCAAAGGCAATAATGCAACTTTTTTTTGACTTGATCCATGGCACTGCTGTTAATCTGCTGGAACCAATTCTTATAATTGTTGCCATGCCCCCCGTTGAAACTGCGTATCATTCCTTATAAGTTTGCCCACCTTCAACGCGAGATAAAGCTACATGCCCAGAGCGATTTTTTGGCCCACAGAAGGCTAAATTTATCTTCGAACACAATCCCTGTGGATTACAAATAACGCATCGCTTGTCTCGTTAATAGCATCCTTAAGGAGCATCCATTTTTTCGAAATTCTTTTGAGGGGGACAGCTCCAAACAAAATTAATATCAATACAGAATATCTATTTAAATTTATAATGTTGGGACGCTTCTTCCTCGTAAATTTAGAAAGGCTATAATTTTAGAAAGGTGTACTACTCCCTAAATAATTAATTATTCTGTTTTTTTGGAGGGATGTGGTTGTAAAAGAAAGGCCTCTTTCCTCAATCCCCCAAGAACAGCTTAGCAGCACATCAACAATGCCTCTTAGCGGAACACGACATAACACAATGACGGGCGATGTCCGAGTGGCTCTCTGTATACATCACATAGAGAAACCTCGAAACGTAATACCGGCGCTGCTTCAACCGTATGCTCATTCAGGATGTCGGCAATGGTGTCGTTGAGCCGGCAGATATTAACATTCTTCCTGCTATCCAGATTTTAGTCTCAGCATGGGCTAACGATATCCGCTCTGGGACCATCCACAACTGCTTTCGGTACTGCAACATCCGGTCAGAACCAGCTGATGCTACACCAGTCCTCTCGGAGCAGTGAGTCATGGTGGAACTGGAATATCAGATTGGATGCTTCAGGTATCCTAACCCGATGAACATCCGCAACCTGCTAGACTATCCTGCTGAGTGGAATACATAATACATTACAGACGTGAATGATATCAATGAGGACTACCTTCCGAGTCAGCCTGAGGGCGAGCAGGATGACAGCCAGAAACTGCTTAGAATCACTGTCGTGGATACTCAGAAAGCACTCGAGTTGCTTGAGATTTTCTGGCTGCAACAGGATAACGATGCGCTGGGTTTCCTCAAGCCAGTACAGCAGATGAAGGACAGGGTTGCAGCAATCCGTACAAACCAAATAGTTCAGCCTGACAGACGAGATTTCTTCAGACGTGTTTTAGGTAGTGCTTTAGATTATTTCACAGTATCTGATTTTTTTCATCAAGAAAAGTTAAATGAAAAATAAATTCTGGAAAAAACGGGACCTTAAATTGTATTTAATAATTTAATTACAGAGACATTAATTAATGTATGTGCCCGACCTTGGGACGGAGCAATATCATTACTTTAAGGAGGTTATTAATTAACACAGTACATTATAAGACAGGTTATACTGTATGATTGGAGCCGATATATTCATTGCGTATACAAAAATAGGTATTGTTCAGAAGCTCAATTTGTACTTTTGTGATGTAAGCTAAAAAACATTTTCTTACATTTGTATCGTAAAGCCTTAAACTGGACAATAGGCATTAGCGCGTGATGCCTCTTTATTTAAATAACATATTTTTGTACTTGGTAAGTGTTTTGATTAATACATTACACGTTATACTATTTGCTTATAATTTATATAACTCATTAGATGTTTTAATGATTTTCTTAACCTTGCCGGAATATTTATTCAATATAAATAGGGACTTGCTATTTCACCCACCCAAATTGCTATTTCCACCAGCCACGAATCTGACCAATCAAATTATAACGTCATTTCTATCGAAATAAAATAAGTACCCCAAAAATATGATTGGGTTGTTACGTCTGAAACAATAACATATCCCTGCCGTAGGTAAGATATAATGGAATGTAGAGCGCGAATAAGAATTTTAATACTACAATAATTTCCAGCCCCATAAACTTCTTACTTTCACCACCTTTGTAAAAATGTCTTCTTTCATTAATTGCAACCAAGTTTTTATCACACATTGCGATCTTAAAGAACACGTTCGCCATGTGTGCCGTGAGTCTGGCTATGGAGTGACAATATAGCGTTCAGATGGAGAAAAGCGAGTATTACTAGAGTGCGATCGAGGTAGGGAGTATAGGAAACGATGTACCGGAATGCTGACGGGAACAAACAAAAGACAGGAACCAGACTGCAGGGATGTCATTGGGAGGCTTTTGGGAAGAAGTGTGGAGATGATTCGTGGACGGTCGAATTGCGGAACAGCCAACCATGAACCTTCAGAGAATATGGCCAGGCTCCCAGGATGCCGCAGAATGACTGAAGAAGAAAAACGACGTGTACAGGAGCTTGTATCAGCTGGAATTCCTGCACGTCAGGGATTTAACTTATTCGCCGTGAATTTTCAGAATCACTGGCTACGGCGAAAAAAACTTCACAAATGTTAAAGCAGTCTCGTTCTGAAGGAATTGGCAGGCAGGTTCCCGATTGAGGCCTTGATAGATGAACTCACATGAGCAAATGGGTTTATAGTGTGAAAAACAGCGGTGATGGGTGCGTCACACATTTGATCATGGCCCATCCAACATCCATCCGTTTAACTCACCGGCACAATAAGGTTCTTCTCTTGGATTGTTATAACGAAACGACCAGGTTCAGGATGCCATGGTTGGAAGAATGGAAATAAACTCTTCCTTTTACTTGGCATTTGCATTTCTATCAGGAGACGGAATACATGTGGGATTCGGATGCGTTCGCTGGCAATGATCGATTCAAGCTCCCGAGCTTTGTGCTCAATGGCTCGGTTCATGCTCGTCTGGACGAGATCTAAATTGCTTGTAGATGTTTGTAGATACTGTTCAACGCTAAATGTGCTCCTTAAAATGCCGACGTTGAGGTGATTTCGAAATGCATTATCTTGTCCGTCCATGCATGCACAAATTTTGTTTTGTGCGGAATCCAGGTTTTCTTTAAATAACGGAGGACGTCTGATTTTCCAGCAAACTTAACCCGAAATGTGCTTCATCCTGCATCGTAGGATGCAATTGTCTTCGATCGACAAACATTATTCCAATTTTCTAAGAATTTCTCCTTTTCTTCCATGGTTTCAAATTCTTTCTTGCAATTTGCGAGAATTTTTTCTAATATGCCACATGCATAGGAGGTGTGCCCAGTCTGAAAACAATTCTTCAATGACACCAGCTAAAGCCAAATCACGATCGGTCACTAGAACATGGAGTTTGTACCGGCGTATTTCGCAACTGCTCAAGCGCTCAGTTATAATCTGCCTTCTGTGTAATTTACGAGCAGAACTGACTGGACGTGTGTCTGTTTTTTTTTTTTTTTTTTTGCCCTAAAAATCGGAAAGCAACGCAATAGACCAGGGGCCTTGCAAACATACGCTGTGCAGGACTATGGGACTATAATGCGTGCATGAAATTCATGAGCTTTGCAACAGCCCCATCCCTTAACATTGATACACCAGCACTGGCACCTACGCGAAATTAATTACGAAAATTTTTGAAGGTGGTAAGGAGGTTTCCATCATGTCAAACAGCATTGCTTCACTTTGGCTCAGCTTGTATGTTCGAAAGATGAGGATTTGGTGGAGCGAACTCTAGCTCTCAACCCCTATGGAAACTAACTCTAGATACGATGACCATCTGAAAACAATTGTATACAGATTTTTCAATTATCGAGATGCAGTTCGATCATTGATGCACATGACGACAAGCTTGCGACCAGATGTTGCCTTTGTCGTGGGCAATCTAATTCGGTTCGACAGCAACCCACCGCGAAATCACAATGGAGGATATTGCGATACCTGGTCGGCAAACGTCAGACTGGCAATAGATACGCAAAAATCATGGAGTCAATGACGCAGTTGAATCTGTTATTGTGATGCGGACTGGGAATACGATCTTTACTCAAGAAAGAAGGGGGATAGTGACCAGTTCTTTTGCTTTTTATGGAATATGGAGCAGTAACATTGGCCACCAGACTTCAAGCTACAGTTGCACAATCAGCCGCAGAATCGAACATGTGGCAGCTTGCAAAGCCTCTATGGAGGTCGTGGAATTACGAATATAATGAATGAGATTTTTCAGTGTATACAAAAGTGGGTTATGTCAACAATGGGCATTGGCAATTTTGCATCAAAAACATTGGCATGTAAATCCCATACATAGCTGCAAGACAAGGCACATTAAATTGCGATGGCATTGTGTGCGCGAGTATATCAAGGATGGGCACCTCAAAGTGAAGGAGGTGACCGGTGCGGATACACCTGCTGGCATGCTCACTAAGTCATTACCATAGTGGAGTCTGTTGAAATACCGAGTCAATATTTGGTTAAAAGATTAACGCGAACCATGGTGTTTCGACGCAAGCGTCGGATCGAGCGTGCTGAAATATGCTCCGACTTATTGCAATTGAAACATTTCAAGTTCTTCAACCGTTGGGTTATACGCAAGACAAGGACAGAAAAAGAATGGGAACGATTCGACAACGAGACGATTCGACAACTGAAAGTGGCCGCTCGTAGATTATCTGCAATCGTGTGGTGGATCTGACCTCTGTGGTGCAAAATGCAAAGTGTGTATTGAAGCAAGCCATGCAAGTGGCAGCTACAACTGCCGCCGCCGCTGTTAGCTGAGGAACTTCACAACTGCTTTTTATGAAAGGTCGCGCCGCTTGGCGTTCCGTTTCAGCGAAACTACGACAGCTAGCTACTAGAGATGTCGCGCTAGGTACGACCTGTAACACAACTCTTTCTAATGGAGCGATATCTCGTCTCGACACACGCTTGTGCTAGTCTTGCTCTGCGCGGTACTTCACCACTTCTAGTTTCTGCGCATTGTTGTTGAGATATTGAGCGACCAGGACTGGAACATCTGCTCGCATTGATGATAGCGGTTCCCACGATGACTCTTCTTCTTCGAGTCTAACCGAGCTGATCTTGAGCTCCCAAGCACCTGCAACTTTGTTGTATCGAAGATCGTCAATGCTGCGGACGCCAAGCACGAGACCTTGGCGCGACGTGCTCGCGCAGCTCGTCCATCACGCCAAGATGGTTTTCACTAAATCGCTTCATTCGTGAGCCGTGGACGTCGTGCAGAGAGCCAGTGAGGGTGTTCTTGATCAGGAAGCTGTGTTCTTTGACCTCTTCGACTGCAAATGGATCAACCCAGCGTACTATCAGCTTCGACGCCGTCAATCGTGGATCAATGCAACACCATAACACGAACCCCAGACTTCAAAGTTTGCAGGTCTGTGGTTCGATGCAGCTTTCTGCTTGCGCTGGCGGGTAGCAGATTTTTCGGATGCAACTGAGTGCACGTCGCGCAAGTTTGCTCGCAGTTTGTTGATCTGCTGGGCAGCTGTTGCTGAATTTAAAGTCACCAAAACGTCAGTATTGCTGTCACTGTTTACGACGACTGGGTCGATGACAGGTAGCACATCAAGACCTGTGTACACCTCTGTTGGGCTTCGGCCGCCGAGGCTGTCGACGGGCGAATGGTTGTTGCAGGTTTGTACAACGGGGAGAATGATGTCCCAATTGCGCACGTCTAACTTCGCCTCGAGCAACATCACGCGAGCGACTTGCAACACATGCAGTTTGCTCGTTCTGCTTCTCCATCAACCATGGCGCTTAGACAGGTGAGAGCCGGTGCTCCGTTCCAAGTGCTCGTAGAACATGCTCAATGACTTGATTCCAGAAGTGCGTGCCATTGTCGCACAGCAACGCCTTGGGTGGGCCAAATCAAGCGTTCCAGACAAGAACACTGTCTGCAGCGACGCGAGCGCTTGCGGAGTCGGTCGCGACGAGCTCACAGAAGTGTGTGAATGCGTCTTTGTGGACGAGGCAGTATCTGGCACCGGAAAGGCTTCCACAGAGGTACAGGAGGTCGATCATCAACACCTCTTTGCGCTCAATCGCGACACCGTCCGTGGTCCATCCGCGTTGAATCAGCTTTGAGCTTTTAACATGCTTGTAGAGAAGGCACGCGCGGACAAACGACTGCACCTGGAGCTGCATGTTCTCGATTCCAAATTCTCGACGCAGTAGATTGAGCATCTCGTGCTCGCTTCTGTGGCCTCGAGCGCCACAATGCCCGACGTAAGGATGCGCATGAGCAGATCTTTCGCCAAGCCGGGGATCTAAAGCTTCCCATCGACACGTAGAGCACTGCTGTCGGCTGGCATTTGATACGAACGATCGTGTGCGTTGTGTTGCACTCCAACGATTTCGTCGAGAGAATGGAAAACAAACTCACTGGATTGCATCGGTCGCAACGTAGAGATGAAACCCGCAATTGTCTGTGCTCGAGTTGCTTTTGCACATATCGCTGATGGCGGCGGGTTGACCAACCACCGTGAGACAAAGTGAGCAAAGACGTTGAGCTTAACGGGCAGATGCTCGACCATGAAACGATACGGGGACAGATGAAGCGCATAATGCTGCAGCTTTCCACGGATGTGCTTTTTCACATTCTGGGTCTGCGAGAAGATGTGAATCAAGTTTGTGTGGTCGCAAAAGATCGCGAAGCCACGCTCGCGAGGGAGCAGGAACTCGAGCTGCACACAGGCACAAACAATTAGATGGCCTTCCTTCTCGGTTACAGTCCATTGATACTGCGAGCCGCGGAACAGTCCGCCAATGCAGGATTGCAGCTCGTGCTGTTAGTCTGCGACTGCTTTAGTGTGATTGTACTTGTGCACTTGTGTTGCAACGATGGACCAGCCGGCGTCAGATGCATCAGCAAAGATGCGCATGGTGGCTTGCCTATAGACGACGAGTGCTGTAGCTATGCGGACTGCGCGAGGTTATTCAGAAACGTGTCGTACGCTTCCATCTCGCTTTCACTCCACAATACAGCGATTCCGGAGGCTATGCGCTTCTTCCGTTCCGCTGATTTGAGAAGCACATTAAGCTTGTCGTACAGCAGCGCAGAAACACGAGCGTAGTCAATGACCGACTCGCGCAGCCAATTGGCTGCACAAAGTAGACACTGTAGGTCGGCTGCGGCACCAGCGTGTGTGTGTGAACACCATCCTCGGTCACAAACACTAACTGCTCTTGACAGCTGGAATGGACAGCGAGCTGCTAAAATCCTTTGTAGCTGTCGAAACGTTCGTAACACTTGCAACCAGCTACTCGGGCCGCAACGGTACGCATGTCCGGCGTCGCACCAGCGATAGAAACACTGAGACTGTTCACGCGTCTGTAGTCCACTGTCCCCCGGAAATCAGAGGCGGACCTTTCGGATTGGTAGCGCTGGAGACGACAACTGGCTGTGGTTGTTTCTTGTTACCAAGCCAAGACGCACGAGGACGGCACACACGTAGGAAGTCGCTCTGCTCACGTGGGTACGACCGCGCTTTGCTTGTCACTGGGACAGCCCTTCTGTAAGCTGGACACGCAATGGCTCGACCTTGGCTGGTGGATCAACGCCGAGCTTTGACCGCCGAACGCTTTTGTACTTCATCGCCAAGTTGAAGAGCTCATCTGCCAGGCCGTCGTCGTCGCGTTTCTCAGCATTGGCCGCTCATTCTAGATCAGCAAGCTTTATTGCAATATCGTTCTCTGCATCGACACCGACTTCGCAGTTATGCAAATCCAGGTCGTCAGTGTCGTAACCGTGCTCGGGTGACACAGCTAGTTGCTCGATCATCGAGCCAGCATCAATGCCGAGCCTCGCGAGCACGTCTTTGCTCAAAATGAACTGTTCCTCATCCTCGTCCAACAAAAGGCAGTTGACACCTCGGATGTTCACTGGGCCGGCCCTAGTTCGAACTTGGACGTCGATCAGTGCCTGTTCAGTCGCAATGAGTTCATCCCCTCCGACGACTTGGACTGAAACAGGGTTCTTCAATGTCATGAGAGTGTAAGGCGACGGTGGGAGCGATTTAAGCAGCGCACAACGTCACTTCAAGAGAACCAGCAAGCAATGCGGTCAGTCGGTCGTCGGCTTCACGCACTGTTGCCCGCTTAGCAGCTGCTCGGCTGCTACCACGGGCACGCAGCAATGCACGTGCCTGCTCTTTTGCTCATTTGTCGCCACAGGACAGTAAGAAATCCAATGATCGCCGTTCCAGACAAAGCAACCATCTCTCCGAGGTGCAGCTATTTTGGTCTGATTGCTAGGCGGTGGTGCTGTAGTGGATGTTGCTGCTGCCACATCAGGAAGAGGTTTCTTGGGGTCAGTACTTGCGGTTGTCGGCAGCTTTCGCCCCGAGTGGTGCTGTTCGCGTGCGCTGCAACACGATCATAATTAGCATCTTCTCATCGGTACGAGCTGCGACGAGGACGACTCGGATCATGCGGCTGATCTCTTTCTTCAAAATCTCTGGGGCGAGACTGGCGATGAGAATTCCGGTTCTGTACATCGATCGGGCATGCTCTTGTTGAGTTTGGCTCTGCGACTTCCCTAGCACAGTTTTTGTAGACCATGCTGAGCAACGATCTTGTTGAATAGAGCAAAGTACCCCAGGATAAGCTTCTATGCCGTCCTCCTTCATGTCCATCTTGAGCTGTGCTGCAAACAGCGTGTCGATGTCTGGAAGGTGGTCGTTCTTCACGGTTGTACAACGACGGTCGACCGCTACGAGCACTTCGTAATCCGTGAGGTTTGTCTTTTCCTTATCAGGACGTAATCGGCGAGGTTTTCCAGGAGCAGCGCGTCGATTGATGAACAGATGCCAACGACAATACTGTCATAGTGCTCGCCGGTGGATGAGTATCGCTCTCGTAGACGATGCTCGAACTGCTCTTGGTCTTCCGCCTGCTGATGATGGCGGCTTGGTTTTCCTTGGTCAACCTTGGCAAAAAGATTTGCTCTGGCGCCACGATGTACGCTGAAGTCATTTCGACATCCGAGCTGTCGTAGATGCGGAACATCGCCATTCTCTTGCGCTTGGAGTGACGACGCTGGTGACTATGCTAATACCACTAATGTTAACTTTGTAGTGGATCTGAGCGCTGTGGTGCAAAATGCAAAGTGTGTATTGATGCAAGCAATTCAAGCGGCAGGGCAAGCTGCCACAACTGCCGCCGTTAGCTGTAGAGTATCACAACTGCTACCAATGAAAGTTCGCGCCGCATGGCGTGCCATTTCAGCTCGAAACTACAACAGCTAGCTACTAGAGATGTCGCGCTAGGTACGATCCGCAACAAATCGCAAACAAAAGAGCTCTGTCGGAAAAGTGCAAAAGACAAAGCAAGTCGTCTTTAGCAAGAAGGAGCCAAGCTAAGTAAATAAAATATTGTGTGTTGAGGTAAACACATCCGGTGATGTTCTGTTGTATCAAGAGCACAGCACTAGCTAAAAGTTTTACGCTATTGAGATTGCACCATCTTCATAATTGCCAAACACGATTATTATTTCTTTTCGACAACTCGGTTACCCGTTCTGTCTGACCGTTCCGATTGCTGGATGTCGACAAACCGACAGGTTGCCCAGCAGCTTAAGAACAGCTGTCTTTGAAAGAATATTGAAAATGTGAAGTCAACATTCGAGACAATGGACTTTGGTAATTCATGTGCACTATAACATACTTATAAATAAGGCGGCGAACTTTGTGCCATCTATGATATCTCGTCAAGGTTCCAACTACACTATCTTGCTCATACAGCCCGCGTGGTAGCTTTTGGTCACTGGAAGATGAGGATTATAAATATAATTGTCCAACATTAAGTAACATTTTCTAAGGAAATATGGAGCACGCGATGGAGCTGCCTTGACCCGTTGATATGCATTATATGTTTTAATGCATATGGCTACTTACTTTAACAAGTTTGTCCATGGGCTACCTACTGGTAAGTACTTTTTTTCAAATGACTGCTTTATTACATTTCATAAGCTTCATAGAGAATATTATACTGTCCGAAGTCGCGCAAATAGGCCAAAACAACTGTACGGCTCTGCCTTAAGTTGTAACGGGCTAAAGTCGCCGTAATGTTACACAGTCCCCATTAAGTACACTTGGTGTACTTAAGAAAATGGTCAATTACTAAATTAAAATAATTAGACCCAGCACTCGGGTGTCGTTCAAATTTGTGACCAACCCTTGTGTACGTGATGCACATTAGTGCATTCATATTAGGAGGGATGACGCCTAGCGTCATCCGTTACGCGAGGTATCTAGAAAGATACGCTCGCAATACATATTAAGTGTTATCTATAGAGATGAAATTTTGATTAATAAGAATAGGTAATTATATTTATACGATTAAATATAAATCAATCTGAAAACTACTCCCTACTTGGTTAGTGCGCACGAGGAGCCGGATTACCGCTCCCGTGACGACACTTAACCAGAATACTTAGTGCGTTGGGTGAGGTCGCTAACGCGCCCACCGCGACTTCCTCACTGCACGCAAGAAAAGCAGGTGAAACCGCTTCTTCGCTGTGCTAGGGTGTGTGCTAAGTAGAGCGTGGCCGCATTACGACGTGCCCGCCTACACTTGGTAGCACTTAAAATCCTACCACGACCCGCATCTCTGCGTATGTTCGTGAGGATGAGTCTCAATATCGATTGGGCTCCTTTCTCCCACCTCTCCGAACATCGTCGGGAGGTGGCAGGGCTTATGGCGCAGGGACTTGGTGGACAAGCCCTGGTCAGGCTCCAGGGTAGTCCTCATGAGCAACACGTTGCTCAGATGGAGCAGTTGAGGCATTCGTGCTCGGACAGCGGAGGGCCACGTCCGAGGCACAGGATCATGCTGCCGCGGAGTCCGTCACTCAGACTCAGGATGAGCTGAGGCATGAGCAGGCTCGGAGCGAGGCTCTCAACAGGACTGTTGAGATGCTCTCTGCCCGGCCGCATCAGCCGAGGTCCATTCGGATGGACCCGCCCAAGTTCGATGGAACTGCGGCGCACACGATTGTCCACTGACTTTTAGCCGTGGAGCAATGCGGTGTCGCCCAGCTCATCGAGGATGAGAGCCGGATGGTGTCGTACGCCATGTCGCATCTGCGCGGTAAGGCCACAGAGTGGGCTTACTCGGCGCTTATGGCGGGCGATCTTTAAGGAAAAGATTCGCGCCATGTACCAGCCGCTAACGAAGTGTTGCTTCAGGTGGAGGTCTCATATTGTATATGATCATTTGCCTTCCTCAAAGATAATCGTCGAACGTTCGTGGAACTGACGGGATGTCAAACATCACCTATTCCTTCCCAGCTCGTGGAGACTGAGGTAGTGAAAAGGACGATGACAAATAGTCATGTGTCCGAATGTCCTGCACAGAGCCGACAGCCTGTGGCTGTAGACGGCGAGCTGACAAGAAGTCAAGCGTCGCATAAACCGGCACAGTGCTTGGAACCTGTTGCGGTTAGAAGGGATGCGTTAGCCAGGAGAGCAACGGCACCCGCTTCCCAGTCAAACGTCGTGGTGACTCGAAGAACGAGCACCCGACATATTAGGACGATCAAAGGCATGTCTAAACGAGTGACCTTTGGATCAGTCTCAAATAAAGAGGATGGGCCTTCGAACGAGGTGTTCGAGGCCGTCAAAGACGAAATTGCGGAGGCATCCCCAGTTGAGGTGCTAGGGCAAGTCTTTAAATCTGCCGAGGAGATAGTAAATCGCCCGGAGATGTCGTGAGATCTGTTCCTTGCCGAATTAAAGGAAGGAAATATCCACGAAATAGTCCCACCAGTTCCAGAAGAGAACTTGGTGGACTGTTCCTCGTCGTCCACAATGGGCGAGAGCGTCCTAGAAATGGACATGAAGAAACGGTTCGCTGCTCAAGGCTGGGATGCCTTGAGAGACAGTCCGTTCTTTGAGGTTCTGTGGAAACATCGCGATGTGTTCCCAAAAGAAGTGCCGAGACGCCTACCAGAAGATAGGGGCATCGGGCACAAAATCGACCTCGACCTGGCACCAAGTATTGTGTGACCAGGCAATGGCCGTTGCCGAAAGAACAAGTCGATTATATCGATGAGTTCTTCGACAAGCGAGCCAAGGCGGGACATGTGCGTGAGAGCAAATCGCCTCACTGCAGCCCGACCTTTTGTGTGCGTAAAGCCACAGGTGGATGGCGCCTGGTTCATGCTTACAATAAGCTGAACACGGCGACCATACCGGGGCAAACGCCAATCCAGCGGAAAAATGTCTTGTTGAACTCCATGGGAAAGTCAACTATCTTTTCCGCGTTGGATTTAAAGGATGGCTACTATCAGGTACTCAT